>NC_143585.1:28753199-28939489 GCF_048544385.1 Mastigoproctus giganteus | reverse complement strand
TACGAGAACTTCGAGAAAATAAGGACATTATTATACAGAGGGCAGATAAAGGAGATACAGTGGTAATACTAGATAAACATGATTATATTAATAAGTTAGATTCAGTTGTATCTGATAGCTCCACTTATTGTGAAGTGGACCCGACACTGTTTACCAATTTGGTAAATCAATACAATAAAACGTTAACCACATATCGTAAAAACGACTACATTACTATGGTTCAGTTGAAGGAATTGAAGTCCAGAACATACAATATTCCTGCACTTTTTGGTCAGGTAAAATTACATAAGCCTGGATTTCCGATTCGACCTATTGTTTCCTACAGGAACTCGGCATTTTCAGCCTTAGCCACACATGTATATAACATTATAAAACCTTTTAGACAGGTTATACAATTTGGGATTAAGAATTACGATACATTATTTAATAATCTTAAAGACTGTAGACTCGGCGACAATGACAATTTATTCTCATTAGATGTTACATCATTATATACGAATGTAAACGTTGAATACACATTAGATATTATTTGGGATATGTTAAATAAAAACTCGACACCGATTAATTATACGAAGCTGCCTATAAAGGAGATTTTTCACTTAATTAAACTATTAGTTGAGGCTAACTACATCACCTTTCGAGACAAGGTGTACAAACAAATTTTTGGATTACCAATGGGTTTGAGCCTGAGTGGCTTAATGTCAGAGATCTATCTCTCAACGATTGAGCAGATACATTTGACACCTTTTCGTCCCCGTATCACATACTATGGGAGGTATTTAGACGATGTTCTAGTTATTACCGATAGTAGTACTATCCAAGATATTTTACATTCGTTTAACAATATTCATTCTAGACTCAAATTTACATTGGAAAGGGAAGATACGGATACTAAGTCATTAAACTTTCTAAATTTCACGCTTACCCGGGACTCGAACAAAATACAATTTAGCATCTATCGAAAACCCACAAACACCGGTATGCTTCTACATTATAATAGCTACCACCCGTTCACCTACAAAAGATCGATTATCTTTAATCAATTTCTAAATGCCTATAAATATTCAACGACGGATTCTGCTTTAGACTCAGAAATACAAATATTAACTAGCAGATTCTTGAACAGGGGTTATCCCATTAACACAATAAATCGAATTAGGGTACAAGCTAAGGATAGGATACAAAATACTGCACCAATCAACAATAGTAATATCAAAAAATACTTTATTTCTGTCCCATATGTTGAACAGTGGCACAAACAGCTAAACAGATTCTTTAAAGATACCGAATTTAAAATTATAGCTAGGCCTATACGGAAGTTACACACTATACTGAACAATCGCTCGGTTCTTTCGGCGTTCGCAACACAAATTAATGATCTAGTATACAACATTTCTTGCGGTGATTGCGACTCGTCTTATCAGGGTTCCACGCGGTTTTCTCTTAATATCCGTGTAAATCAACACGAAGCCTCTGTTCGTGCTTCTCGTTCAGCAGCGTCAGAATTAGCCTTTCATGCCATTAACGAAAAACATACTTTTTTATTTAACGAGGCCAAAATACTTAACGTTCAACGTAATTATACGCGACTATTAATTGCAGAAACCGTTGAAATTAAATTACACGAGAATTCTGTTAATGTTCGGCGGCCATATTTGATCTCCGATGCGTGGACCTTTACGCGCATGCGCGAAGACACATAATCACTATTTAAGTTGCAGGTTTAGCCTGATTCGATAATTTTCATTCCTGTGATCACGACAGTCGGTCGAAAAGCATTGTCAGCTTCAGGAAGGAAAATCGTTTTGAATATTTTCGTTAGATTCTTTTAATTGCGTTAATTTGTATTTTAATTGTTTTGAATTGATTTTGAATTGTGTTAAATTGATTATTTAATTATTTATAATTTACTTTAATAATTTATATTTTACTTTAATGTACCGGTAAGTTGTCGATTTTTTCGTTTTTTCCGTTTTAATTTCTGGAGGGTATCATACGGAAGTGTTCCACGTACTATATTGAGGTAAACTCCTCTTATTAATTTACTAATATCATTATCAACGTAGAACATATTGAGTATTACAGCTCTGATTCATACTATCTAATTAAGATGTATGTATGTGTATTATGGAGAGGGCAACATGTGAATTTTTTTTCTTTAATTTTTTTTTTTTAACTCAGGGTAACCACAGCAGTTTACAACTGCATTGTAACTATTTTCTGCAGAAGATATGAAGGGCCACACTTCAAAGACAATTTCTGGTACCAGGATATATATGTATGGATTTGGTCATGCAATGTATATATTATGATGATCCAGAATCAGTTTTCATCCAGAACCAGTCTGGATGAAAATTATTTTTCAATGTAAGCTGAAACATAAGACAATTTACAAATTTAATTCTAATTTATAAAAACCTATAGTACCAACATATATGAACCTGCAAGGAAGAGGTACTTTTAATTTTAAGTTTATATTCATAAACTGTACTTTTTAAATGCAAAACAATTCACTCACCTATTTTCAAATTGTAGAAATTTTAAATTTCATTCATAAGCATTGATTTGTTTTGTTTTTGTACCAAAACAACTAAGACTGAGACATCAGTGTATTATGTCTATAAATTCATATTCTGGGAAAAGTGATTTTTTTTAAAGTTGATTTCCTATCATTTTCATTGAAGTACTATTACCTTATATTCCAAAATATGAAAATGATTCTCTTGTTGTATCATGGTTATATTAGCATGCCTCATTATGTAAAGTATTGTAAACTCTCACTTTAAGAAATTACATGGGGATATTTAAGAGATTACATGGGGATTGCCTGTACACTAAATCTGATTGTCAATTCAACTCAAAATGACCAAGTTGAAATTTTATAATACTAAATTTTAATGCATATACAAGTTGTATGGAGTAGAAGGGCTTGAAATTCTGCATATTATATAACAGCAGTGGAAATACACACTGAGGGTCTGAAGAACCATTTAGTACTCTTGGAAGTCCACAACTTCAGATAGATATCTGACCAACTTAGAAGACTAATGGAAGGGAAAGGTGAGAAAAATCCTGACTCCCTAGCAGCAAAAATATTTTAAGGAAGGTGACAGCATCAGATTGAGATAGTTACGCCACCAGGTCACATATAGACAGAAAGGCAGGTTTAGTGGATGCTAGCCATTATTTCCAAAGTCTGATAAAGCGAAGACTTGCTGTAATTGCTAGATTTTTTTTTTTTCTTTAAACATAGGTTTGTTATAGTGC
This sequence comes from Mastigoproctus giganteus, assembly GCF_048544385.1. NCBI lineage: Eukaryota > Metazoa > Arthropoda > Arachnida > Uropygi > Thelyphonidae > Mastigoproctus > Mastigoproctus giganteus. The sequence continues at coordinate 28,936,222 of NC_143585.1, read as the reverse complement.
ACACTGTCACAATTCTGCATAAAATGGGATATAATTCATATAACCAAGACAACTTGCACCTGGCTTGTCATGTACAGGCAGCTTCTTGGATTGGTTTCCCTACTTCCAGCAATGTCATCAAATCCCTTCTGAGTTCCTACCTTGAACAAAAGGAAAGGCTAACAAATGATCTAGCATATTTTTAGTTCTACATGGCTTTGCCTGCTGATGCTACATCTACATGCTTACGTGTCAATTGCTCATATTATTTGAAGCCACAGCACTGCCAATCTTCATCCAAGATGGAAGTTCCTTAGTGTTCATTTTGTTGCTGCATCAGAAGTGCATTGTATCCTGGACTATGTACCTTATGTTTCATAGAGTATAATGTTGGTGTACAGAAAAAAAAAAAAAAAAAAATTTATTACTATTAATTTTGCATTAAGAATCTGCAGATAAAGGAACCACTAGGTGGCAGTGATTACAGTGTACTGATGTGGGATTTACTTAAAGAGGTAACTACCATCAGGGGTAAGGGGAAGGGTTTTTGCTTCTGTAAAAAGTGACTACAGTGGTCTCAGACAGTTTTTAAATTCTATACAGTGGGACCAACAATGATGTTATCAACAGCAAATTCTAAATGGGAAGAATTCAAGGAATTAATTTTGGAAGCTATTAAGCTTTTCATACCAACTAAAAAAAAATACTGTTCAAGGTTTAGGCCTAAATGGATGTCAGATGACCTAATGAGACTCGTGGCAGAGGGGAAAATGAACGCGATGCATATAAATTATCAAAAGACGCAGATGCCTACATAGACATAAGATAGTCTGTAATCATGTCACAAAGGACATTAGGCAAGCAAAGGCAGATTACGAGAAATCTTTGGCAAACAATGCAAAGAAAAACAGTAAAGACTTCTTTATTTATGTAAACTTTAGAAGGAAGTGGATGAATTAGATTGGTCCACTGGACATCGACAGTTCGATTGTTGATGAACCTGCTGAGGTAGCTAACAAATTGAATGAGTATTTTGCATCTACATTCACACATAAGGAGGTCTGTAGGGAAGTGGAGGCCAGAAGCTTATCAAACTCAGGCAGGGAGCTAAATGATTTTATAATCACTGAGAGCAAAGTGGAGGATAAATTGTTGAAACTGAACATAAAGGCCCCTGGGGTGGATGAGATCTATACAGCTATATTAAAAAAAAAGCAGCAAGGGTAAGCAAACCCTTAGCCATAATTATGAAAGCTTCCTTGGACTCAGGGGAGGTCCCCATGGACTGGAGATGTTCAAATGGGTCATCAGTTCAAAAATGGGGCAGGGGGAATCAAAGGATGACACGAATAATTATAGACCTGTTAGACTAACTTCCATGTCAGGGAAAATAATGGAGTTACTGGTTAAGGAAGTGATGCAGGATCATCTAGACAAGACTGCAGTTGTAGTTCAGCAACAGCATGGGTTTGTTAAGGGGAAGCCTTGTCTGACAAATTTGATTGAATACTATGATGCAGTCACAAAGGAACTGGACGTAAAAAATAATTTTTATATCATATACTTGGATTTTAGGAAAGCTTTTGATACTGTTCACAATAACTGCATGATCCTACAGCAACTGTTAGAAACTTTTACTATTAAATAAAATAAATTAGTTGTTAAGATAATAATAAAACGAAATAAAATGAATAGTACAATTACTCCAGATAAAACTGATAAAATAAGATACCTGTCTGTACAATAAAAATAAAATACAATAAAATAAAACAATGTAGATAAAAGTGATAAAACACAAGCTTTCAGAGGCAATTGCCTCCATTTTCAACAGTGAGGCTTAACGTACAGAACATTTATTATTATTATTAGCTATATGGTGCAAGGAAGCCTGAGGCTTATGATGCACCAGCCAAAAAATGAGTTAACCTGAGAGAGAGAGAGAGAGAGAGAGAGAGAGAGAGAGAGAGAGAGAGAGAGAGAGAGAGAGAGAGAGAGAGAGAGAGCGCGCCAAAAGTAGAAGGGAATCACCAAGAAAGAGAAGAATGATGATATCCAGCTCGGGACCCTGGGTTTGCCAAGCCCTTACTCACCAGGTGAGAGCCCCTGGGGTTCCTTCAGCAGGCTCATGGTTCACAGCAAGTGTTTCAACAGGAGCATGAAACCAGAAGGTTCCATGCTCCTGTAGACCCACTGGAACCTAAAATGGCTTGCAGCCATTTCCAGTTCCAGTATGCATATGGAGAATACTGCCCATGTTCATGTAGACACACATGCCATGAACTGTGAGCCTGCTGATATTTAAGGATGTACTATACGTTAAGCTTCACTGTTGAAAACTGAGGCTGTTGTTATTTGTTGTTATTTGGTTTTTTAGGAGCATTAGCAACTAAGGCCATATTGCTCCGGGATATGCGGTGGTCATTCCTTGACCTTTCCGCATACTCCGTATTTGGTGGTGACGGGCTCGAACCCCGGTCTAATCAAGAAGCATGTGCTACGCACTGCTGCTCCTTCCCACCTGGCTACGGAGGTGCCCGAAAACTGAGGCAGATGCCTCTGAAAGCTTTAATGTTTTATCACTTTTATCTGGTGTTTTATCACTTTTACCTACATTGTTTTATTTTATTGTATTTAATTTTTATTGTACAGACAGAACTTATTTTATCAGTTTTATCCGGTGTAATTGTACTATCTCTGGATAAAACTATACTTGATATTTTCCATACTTGATTACGCCAGATCAAGTATGGAAAAGTTACAGAGCAATAAAAAGTACTGAAGCCTATAACAGCTACAAGATTATCTGTAATAGAGCCACAGAAAAGGTTCAACAAGCAAAGGCAGTTTATGAGAAATCGCTAACAGAGCAAAGAGGGGGGGGGGGATAAGGAATTCTTCACATATATAAATGCTAAGAAGGGCAGGACAAACCAAATTGGACCTTTATGTAAAGGAAAGGGGATAGTATTAAATACACCAGCTGCCATTGCAGATGAACTCAACAGTTATTTTGCATTGATATTTACAGATGAAAAACCTTTAATGGCAATGGGAAATTGTGGGAGCGAAGTTGAAAAATATGTAATTAATGACAATGAAATTTCGCAAGATTATTTAATGAAAAAAAATTGAGTTTTTTTCATTAAAAAAAAAATTTGATAGAATATTCATTGATAGAATATTCCCTATAATCTTAATTAGGTGGGGTAATGCTTCTGAACATTGAACCATTGAGGCTAATTATGCAAGCATCACTAGACTCTGGGGAGATTCCATTGGATTAGAAAAGTGCCAATGTATCTCGCATACATAAGGGTGGTTCTAAGAGCGAAGTGGGAAATTATCAACCTGTCAGTCTGACTTCAGTGGTAGGGAAAATCATGGAGGCAATGATCAAGGGTGGAATTCAGAATCATTTGGATAGAATTGAAATTCTCAAGGATACTCAACATGGTTTGTAAAGGGCTTGTTTAACAAATTTGGTTTGCTATTTTGAAACGGCCACTCATAAGCTGGATTTAGGGAATAATTGACATTGTTTATTTAGATTTCAGCAAAGCTTTTGACTCAGTCCCAACTGCTTTATAAGCTGGAACAGGTTGGAATCACTGGGAAAATTCTTAGATGGATAGCAGGATGGCTTCAGGGCAGGAGGCAGAAGGTGGTGACAGATGGCTATTCCTCAGATTGGGTTGATGTAAGAAGTGTGGTTCCCCAAGGATCAGTATTAGGACTGTTTTTTTTTTTCAATTTTCATAAACGATTGATGAAGGGACAGAGGGCATGATGTTTAAATTTGCAGATGATGTTAAAATTGGTAGAGTAGTTAATGATCACTGTCAAGCTGAGCTTCTTCAGAGAGACCTAGATAGACTTCAGGAATGGTCAGTAAAATGGCAGCTATGTTTTAATCCAACGAAGTGTAAGATATTACACCTGGGAAACAGTAATCCCAAAATAACTTATTCACTTGGTGGAGTTCAACTAAACCCAGTACTGCAGGAAAGGGACTTGGGTGTTACGATACAGTCAGACATGAAATTCTCTGAGCATTGTAAACAGGTTGCAAGAAAGGGCCGTGGCGTCCTATCGATGATCTATCGAACTTTTGCAAGTAGAGATAGGGACATGATAATCCCATTATATAAGGCTTTTGTTAGATCACACTTGGAATACACGTGTTCAAGTATGGAGACCACACCTAAAGAAAGACATCGAGCTTCTTGAAAGGGTGTAAAGAAGGGTAACTCGCCTGGTGAGATCGGCAAAAGGGCATCCTTATGAAGAAAGACTTCGAATATGTGGGTTGCAGAGTTTGGAAACTAGACACCTTAGAGGAGATTTGATTGAGGTGTTTAAGGCTTTGAGAGGCATTAGTAAAATGAACGAGGACGAAATTTTCAAGATCATAAATGATGCTAGAACTAGGGGACATAACTTCAAGTTATGAGGGGGGAGATGTTTAGATTGGATTGCAGGAAGTTTTATTTTAGTCAGCGAGTTATAAATTACTGGAATAAGTTGCCTACATGGGTTGTAGAGGCTGACAGTTTGGGGAAATTCAAAGGTCATCTGGATAGTACCCTCGGGCGAGGGAAGCACATAGGATGATAGGTTTAATTTCCTTCTTTTATTAATTATTAGTTTTTTTATCATTGTTTTATTCGGGGTTATTTTTTTTTATTTATTTATTTTTTTTTTGTCTGGTGCAGCATAAGACATAGGCTTTCTTGCACCATGCGGTCATTACTAATACAGTCGGTCCTTGTATAGCACGATAGTTGTGTTCCTAAAAACCCTCGTGCAATGCAAAATCATGGAATATAAACAACAGGCCCTATGGGAAAAATAGGGTTATGTGCCGACCACCCAAGATTGAACACACATTTGTAACCAAACACAGTAAATAATCATAATAAAATACTTACATATTTTATTATACGTAATATGTAAGCGTTTTACTTAAGTATTTTAAGTAATATGTAAGTATTTTATTACGACTATTACGTAATAAAATATTGCTAATGCCTTTGCTTCTATCGTAAGCAAACTTTTTTGTTTGATTTTCTATCCAAACAGATCACACCCATTCCATCTCTTCCAATTCTTTGTGTCTTAATCTAATGGATTTTAATTATACTTTGAGTTGTTCCTGCTATGAAAGTTGTTTTTATTTTCTCTGCATTCTTTGTAATTCTCAGCATTGCCTCATTTAGGTCTGTAGCACGTGCAATATCACATGATCTTTCATTTCGCTCAAAGCGTTTCACAATTTCATATTTTTTCTCAATCGACAGAGGTGGATTGGCGATAAGCCTGACCGGAGAAACCCCGGTGGGCCAGAGGCTGGTGTGATTTTGGCCATAAACCATAGTATGAGGCCACTATAAATTTTCCCGGGTAAGAATTTTTGACCCAGTCTGCCTCTCTTTATCGATATTGCTTTTGTTTTTCTCTGTGAATCTGTAGTGTCTTCACCAGGATGCTTCCTTTTCACACCTTTTAAGTATTTTACTCATTTTTAGGGAATAAAGCACAATTACAAAACGAGGAAGAACACTTGATACACATAAACAAAGCTGCGCCCATGTAGCAGCTGAATAAACAACACCGTAAAGGCAGAGATACACTATTAACACCTCACATTTTACTAAAGCACATTTCTAGGGGTTACTACCATAAAACAAAAACAATTTCCAGTTGCGTTTTTGCGAGTGGAATCTTTTTTTTATATAAACTGGTAGTAAACTATCTAATTGCATTTGCGATTATACCGATAGCTGGAATTGTGTTGGTTTTTACGTTATTATGGCGAAATGTGTTTCCCCTTCACTGATATAAAAAAACATACATTTTCAGAATCTTCTCTTCATTCCTGTATTGTTGCGTTCAGTTGGGCGATTCTGCGTTCGACTGCCATTTCTTGTAAACACAAAGGCGAATCGTGCATAAGTGAATTCGGTTCGTGTTATATAAGATATCGTTCCCCTATTTATAAATCGTGTATGATTGAATTAGTGTAGTGTAAACCCGTATTATTCGAGGACTGACTGTACTCGTTTTACTTCATTTATTATTATTATCTTAATCAAGAGGGAACTCTGGTCACAGAAGAGAACAGTCGGATTTTTGTCTGTTGTAAAGGGATAAGTAGTTTGATATTTTTACCGTATTCTTTATTAATAAACATACTACATCGTATTCTACAAAGATATTAAATAGGTTTAGTAGAGTTTGTTTGCTTTTTTAATTTAACTATTGATTTTTAAAAGTTAAAACTCACCAGTGCTGACACCAATATTGTTGAACTAGCTGCCATGTTGTAGTCGATAAGAAATAGCATAACGTATATATATCTCGAACTGATAGTGTAAGGTATAATGTAAAACTAGATAGTGTAATACAAAGCACTGTATTACGAATCTGTTAGCCTAGTATAATATAGTATTATCAATTAATCAAAAATATATTTTTTAATATCATTAAAATTTCATTGTTAATTAAATTGTATTTAAACGTGAAATCATGACCCAGACTAGAGCTGCGAAGCAACGTTCACAGACCAGCGAGAGTGCTGCGGGTTGGGGGAGAAATGGAGACAATTCTCCAACACATCACTATCAAAAAATGTGCAAAATGTGAAATGTTTGGGGACCTTTCTAAAACATGACATGATCTAGCCAAGGAGGATGCCTAGACTGTCAAAAAATTAGGTGCTAACTCAGTGTTCCAATGAGCATCTATGAGAGCTTGATGTGTAAGTTAAATGCCCTCGAAGAAATTAATATTAGGTGCTCATCAAGCTCTCAGCTGACCAGCTCAATGGCAGGGCTTCACTCCTGTGCATCAGGCAGCACAGAGGCAATCTCCAACGCAGAATGCACTGGTCCCACATGAACTAGTTGTTGTTGGTGACTATTGTCAGGGAGACTGGGAATATACTATGCAAGAGGGATAGGTGGAACAGGACCAGGGTATGTCTGTCAGGGACAAAAGTGAGGACATTGTAGAGCAGATATAATCTTTTAAGAGCACAAAAGGTGAGATTGTTCTACACATTGGAACTAATGACTTTATGAGTAAGAGATCTACAGATTTACTCAACAAGTACAGGTCAACATTGAAAAAACGTTTCAGGTTAAAGAATATAAAAGTGTCTGCAATTCTGCCCAGACAACAGGGAGCATATGATGAGAGCCTTGTCAATCAATTCGGCCCTGGAGAGATTGTGCAAAGCTTGTGGGGAAGGATTTTTTTTTTCACGTGGTCTGTGCTTGTCAACAGGAGAGACTGCTTCTACAGAGATTAGGTATGCTTAAATAGAAAGCATGCAAGAATATTTGCACATGCTATCAAGGCAGTGTTAGGTTGGCCGGAAAACTGCTAGCTTGGGGGGGGGATACACAGACTAAAAGGTTAACAGTGGCATAGGCATAGGCAAAAGTGATTCTTGCACGGCTTCTATTAGAATGAGCAGCAGCCTAGAAAGCAAGGTGCTGGAGATTTTCAGGACTGCTGAGAGTCATTATGGTGGAACTAGTAAATACATGGGCTGTGTTAGGGTAACTAAGAGTAAAAACAGGTGCATGTATACTTGCATGTACACCAATGCTAGTAGTATAGTTAATAAAATTGATGAGTTCGAAGTTCTGGTGAAGACATCAAACGCAGATATTGTTGAGATATCAGAGACATGGTGTCACACAGATATAAGCAGTGCAGAAGTGGAATTTGGGGAGTACAATGTGTACAGAAAGGATAGACAGAACAGGAAGGGAGGAGAGATTATGCTATTAGTTAAGAAATGCATAAAATATAAGGAAGTGCATCCAATTGACATTGGTGGACAATGCAAGTTGAATCAGTTCGGTATGACATACGCACTGGGAAAGGGAAAATGAGTAGGTGTGTGTTATAGGCCTAATGAATCTGATGAGTATAAGAGCAATTCGCAGAGAAATAAGAGTGGCCATTAAATCAGAATGCCTTACAATGGGGGATTTTAATTTTCCAGATATCGACTGGAAATTGTAGGTTGGTCACTCGCACACTAGCAAAACTTGATTTATAGGATGACTGTTTTCTACAACAACATGTTCAAGGGGCAACCAGAGGGAGTAATACTCTTGATCTGATTATCAGCAGTGATTATTCATGCATTAAGAATTTGCAGATAAAAGAACCACTGGGTGACTTTTTATTTTGTTGTCTTTGGAAGAACATTGGCCAGAATGGTAATTGAGGTATTAGTGTCTTGTTCAGTTGTTTGTTGCAAAGGGCACTGCTTGGAATTAGAATGCAAGGAACATGCTCAATTACTGATATGTCCAGAGGAAGTGATATCCATTTGAATACCTACTGAGTGAAAACATTGAGCATTTGTGGCATACATACTCTGACTCCATTTTTCATTATTTGCCCTCTCACATTTCAGTACACGACTTCTACATTATATTTCTGGATTATTTTTCCCTTGTTTCCAGAGTTCGCATGTTTTGAAGAACATGGTGGTTGCCTCACAATTCAGGCAATGAGGAATTGTAACAGTGCAATCAGATTGGTTGTGCTCCTTGGATCCACAATTAGGACATACTGCCTCACCTTAACATATGTTTTTGGCACTTGTAGCATCGAATGGGATTTGGGATGTAAAGTTGGACGTGGCAGTGGAGATGGCCTCTTTTAAAAGAGGTTGGCAAGTTTGGAGAGATAAAAGTGGGGATAATATTACTTGTCAGAACAAGACTACCATTTGCTCAAGTCATTATTCTCCTTGCTTAGATGACTTGTTCATATAGCTCTTGGACAATTTCCTCCTCTGATAGAGTTAATAAATCCTATTCTGTTATTCCCATTGAGGAGTTTAGAGTGGCATGGAGAAAAACTTTCATTGGGTTTTCACCAAAAGGTGGTCAGCTTTACAGAATGTTAGAATTGAGTGGTTTTATTAGGAGACTGCTTGACTGGCATCTCCTTACTGTTTTCAGTGAACCTACAGTAGACAACACATTTCTGCAAAAGGAAGAGAGATAATTTATTCAGAGACTGATCTGACAGTGCAAAATTGAGAAAGGCTGGTATCTCCTCTTCAAGGGCTGTTTTTAACCTCTTGGGTTGAGAAAGGTCATTTTACACTGTCTGTTATTTCAGGTCTTGAGCTTGATGGCTCAAAGATAGAAACATTTTATTATCCATCTTTGCTCCTTTCAAGTCCTGGGAGAGTGGATTTCTCCCAGGTTTCTGGCCTCATTACCAGGAGGCAGGATAGTGTTGCTAGACTGACTGAGTTATAAAAGTTTGTGTGTTAGTTAAGAGGGGGAAAAAAAGGTAGTTTTCTTTCTGAAACTTATAACTCTGAAGACTAAGTTTACTATTAATTAACATGAACATAAACACTTTTAAAACTGAAAAAGACTAACTTCAAGAAAAGGCTACATAAAGCACTCAGAGAATCGCTTGATCATGCTAAAGTGTGGCATCAATGGCCCACCGAATGGCAATAGTTTGGTACATCGATGTGAAATTTGAGAATTCTAGTATTAAATATATCTTCCATAATAATATCACATGTATGACTATTATTAATTATTTTTATTTTATTTATTATTTTTTTTTTTTTTGTGAAGATGACTATTTAAATAAATGGGACTTCCATTGAAATTATTGAAATTCACTCCACATGTCTTACACAGCAACTTGTTGTGAAATTCAATGATCCTTCACAAGTTAACTGAATCACACTATTCTGCTACTGATGCAGTAAGCTAACCAATGACAAAATGAATGAGCAAGCATCAATGAAAAGATGTTATTATTGTAATCTGCAGCTCTTTAAACTTTCAACTGCTTTAACCAGGGCAACAATTTAAAACTTGTTAATTTTTCTCTAGTTTTCTAATTTTTCTCTAGGTTATCTTTATCTATTTGGAAAGGCTTTTCTCCCTTTCAGGATTTTCATCTTAAGAACTGAAGAGTTGGCTGCATTACTAGCAGCAATTAATAAACTGCATCATGGTATGAGTGACTTATAATTACTCAAAACAACCCCTTCCTCTCTAATTCAAGTTTAATAAAGGTTAGTGCTGAAATTGAGAAGAACCAATAAAACTATAGCTAAAACTATAACTCAAATCTACATTATGCCACAAAATACGGTAATATTCTTGTGCCTTTTATCTTGTAAACTCCTCTGACCATACAAGGCCATTCTAGAAGATAAACAAAATTTATTTCCAATATTACTAATATTACATTATTTTGGGAACGAGTGTAGCCTGTGCGGTCGAACCTCTTTGACGCTCTTGGAACAGAGAAGTTTTTCCTGATTTATTTTCTGATTTATTAGCTTAAATTGGCATATTAACTTATTTTCTAGAGTAGCTTTATATTCCTAGTTACGATATTTAGTTTAAAGTTTAACTTAGACAGAGATTTTGTAGGTATTACTTAGTATCGGTAACGGTATCAAATCCACGTGTTACAAATTGAAAGAGAGGTTTTTTTTTTTTTAACCAAATTTAGTCGATTTATTAAATAATTATTATATCAAATTATCTTCTATAAGTAGATTATAGACCTAGTCAGGATCCTTAGTTTATTCTAAATTGAGATAGCGAGATTTAGAAGCTAATCAATTCTTACGAGTCCACAGAAGGACCGTTCGTGAATTCCCGCCATTTTTACACAATAGCATAAGCTTAGTGTAGTATAGTGCATAATATATATATATATATATATATATAACGACTTAACCATAACAAATAATTAATACATAACTATAGTGGTACACGTGATACGGAAGTTGTATAAAGGGAACTCGTAGAACACACTCGACACCGAAAAAATAAATATAGCGTTATAACTGTTTTGGGATATAACTTAAGGATTTAATTTTGTTCTGAAATTGAAATTTTATTGAATTAAATCGGAATCATGACTCAGACCAGAGCAGCAAAGCAAAAGGCTCAAGCTAATGGGAGTGCTGTGGCTCAGGGGAGAACCGAGGGGGGCAGTTGCCCTCTGAATCACAATCTTTTAAAATGCACTGTTTGCTTGATGTTTGCAGAGCAGTCGGGTACGGGACATGATACTGCCAAGGGGGATGTCTTTGTGTGTGCACGATGTAAGGAGTGCAAGGAAATCAGGCGACAACTCAGCGTTGTTATGGGCCTTTATGAGACCTTGAAGGACAGGGTGGATGCCCTCGAAGGAAATAAATTGAGGGGCCCATCAAGCTCTCAGCCGCCTACATCAACGCCAGAGCTTGCATTTGGTCATCAGGCAACACAGAGGCAGCCCCCTAGGCAGAATGCGCTGGTCCCACAGAACTAGTAGTTGTTGGTGACTCTATTGTCAGGGAAACGGGGAACATGCTTTGTAAAAAGGATAGGTGGAATAGGACCAGGGTATGTCTGCCAGGGGCAAAGGTTGATGACGTAGAGCGGATATCATCTTTTAAGGGCACAAAAGTTGATATAGTTGTACACGTTGGTACTAATGATATTAAGAGTAGGAGACCGGCGGAATTACTTAGCAAGTACAGGTCACTGTTGAAAAAAAGCCGTGAATTAGGGTTGAATTTGAAAGTGTCTGCAATTCTGCCCAGACACGATAGGAGGGAGTATATGATGAGAGCCTTGTCGATCAATTCGGTCCTGGAGGGACTGTGCAAGGCTCAAGGGGTAGAATTTTTTTCAGCCTGGACTGTACTTGTTAACAGGAGAGTTTGCTTCTACAGGGATGGGATACACTTAAATAGAAAGGGTGCAAGAATTTTTGCTGATGCTGTCAAGGCAATGTTAGGAGGGTCGGAAAACTGCTAGTCGGCGGGGATACAAGGACTAATAAATTAACAGTAGCCACTGGCAGAGGTGTAAGTGATTCTTGCACTGCTTCTATTGAAATGAGCAGAAGCCTGAAAAACAAGATGCAGGATATTTCAGAGACTGCTGGGAGTCATTGCGGTACAAATAAACACATAGGTTGTGTTAGGGTAGCTAGGAAAAGAAACAGGTGCATGTACACCTGCGTGTGCACCAATGCTAGGAGTTTGGTAAATAAATTTGATGAATTTGAGGTATTGCTCAAAACATCAAAGGCAGATATTGTTGGGATATCAGAGACGTGGTGTCACACAGATATAAGGAATGCGGAACTGGAATTTGGGGAATACAATGTGTATAGAAAAGATAGACAGGACAGGAGGGGAGGAGGGGTTATGCTATTAGTTAAGAAACACATAAAATCCAAGGAAGTGAAGCCAGTCGACATCGATGGACAGAGCAGTGTCGAGTCAGTTTGGTGTGACATAAGCATAGGGAAATCAAAATTGAGAGTAGGAGTGTGCTATAGGCCTAATGACTCTGATGAGTATAATAAGATATTGTACAGGGAAATAGAGTGGGCCAGTAAATCAGAGAGTCTTATAATGGGGGATTTTAATTTCCCAGATATTGACTGGAATTTGTGGGTTGGTCACTCACACACTAGCAAGGCTTTTGTGGATTTATTGGATGATTGTTTACTACATCAGCATGTTCGTGCGGCAACAAGAGGGAGCAATGCTCTTGATCTGATTATCAGTAGTGATTCTTCATGCATTAAGAATCTGCAGATAAATGAACCACTAGGTGGAAGTGATCACAGTGTGTTGAAGTGGGATTTACTCAAGGAGGTAACTACCATCAGAGAGGTAAAGGGAAGGGTTTTTGTTTTCGTAAAGGCGACTATGATGGTCTGAGACAGTATTTAAATTCTATACAGTGGGACCAACTGATGATGTTACCAACAGCAAACTCAAAATGGGAAGCATTCAAGGAACTAATCTTGGAAGCTACCAGACTTTACATACCAACTAAGAAATATTGTTCAGGGTTTAGGCCTAAAATGGTTGTCAGATGAACTAATGAGACATGTGGCAGCGAAGAAAAATGCATGGAATACATACAAATTAATGGGTGACATGGAAGCCTATGATAGATATAAGTTGGTCTGTAACCAAGTCACAAAGGAGATTAGGCAGGCAAAGGCAGACTACGAAAAATCCTTGGCAAAGGATGCAAAGAAACACAGAAAAGAGTTCTTTACCTATTTAAACTCAAGAAGGAAAGGGATGAATCAGATTGGTCCACTGGATGTTGATGGTTCAACAGTTGAGGATCCTGCTCAGGTGGCTAACAATCTAAACGACTATTTTGCATCTACATTCATGCATGAGGAGTTATTCAGGAAGGAGAATGACGTAGGTAAACATTGGCAGTGAGCTAGATGATTTTGTAATAGCTGAGAGGAAAGTGGAGAGATTGTTGAGGATAAACATAAAAAAGGCACCCGGGGTGGATGGGATCTATCCAGTTATATTAAAGGAGGCAGCAAAGGAAGTAAGAAAACCCCTAGCCATAATTATGAGAGCTTCTTTGGACTCAGGGGAGGTACCCATAGACTGGAGATGTGCAAATGTAACCCCAATTCACAAAGGAGGATCAAAGGCTGACACAAGTTATTATAGACCTGTTAGTTTAACTTCTGTTCCTGGTAAATTAATGGAGGCACTGGTTAAAGAAGCACTGCAGGATCATCTAGACAAGAATTCAGTTATAGCTCAGACGCAGCATGGTTTTGTTAAGGGCAGGTCTTGCCTGACCAATTTGATTGGATACTATGATGTAGTCACAAAAGAACTGGATGCAGGGAATAACTTTGATATTATATATTTGGATCTTAGAAAGGCTTTTGATACTGTTGCACATGGAAGACTGCTGCACAATTGGAGCAGTGTGGCATTGGAGGCAAATTGCTGCTATGGATAAGGGGATGGCTGAGTGGAAGAAGACAGAGTGGTAATCAATGGACACTGCTCAACATGGACTAATGTTATTAGTGGAGTTCCTCAGGGTTCAGTGTTGGGTCCGTTGTTGTTGTTTTCGGTGTTTATGAATGATATTGATGATGGTATATCAAGTTTAATGTCCAAGTTTGTAGATGATACAAAGGTTGGCAGGGTTGTTAAGGACACTACTGACACTATGCTGCTGCAACAGGATCTGGAAAGGTTGAGCAGATGGGCTGAGAGGTGGCAAATGAAGTTTAACATTGACAAATGTTAAGTACTACATATGGGAAACAGTAACCACAGAGCAACGTATCAACTCTGCGGTACTACACTGACAGTGGTGGAGAATGAAAAGGACCTGGGGGTAATTGTGCAGGCAGATATGAAGTTCTCTGAGCAGTGCAGACGAGCTGCAAGAGTAGCTCATGGTGTCTTGTCAATGATATATAGGAATTTTTCTAGCAGGGATAAGGAGGTGATTGAACGGGTACAGAGAAGGGCAACAGCTGCTGGAACGGGTACAGAGAAGGGCAACAAGATTAGTGAATGGAACAAAGGGTTGCTCTTACGAAGAAAGGCTTAAGTTTTGCAAATTACAGAGTCTGGAGACTAGGCACCGGCGAGGTGATCTGATAGAGGTGTATAAGGCTTTGAATGGTTTGAGCATGCTCAATGGCAATGGAATTCTTCATCTTGCTCAGAATAATCACCTCAGAGGGCATAAATTCAAATTGAGGAAGGACGGATGTCGGATAGATGTGCAGAAATTTGCCTTTGGCCAGCGGGTGGGTGGTTGGTTGGTGGAACCGACTTCCATCACTTGTTGAAGTTGATAGCCTAAACAAATTTAAGGCTCAACTGGACAGGTATTTCGAACGAACGGAGGGGTGAAATGGGAGTGGGGTGTTTTTTTTTTTTTTTCTGGTTGATGCTGAATAAGCTTGCTTTCTTGCATCATATGCCTCTACTAATGCTAATGCATTTACTCAGAGGTATCAGAAAAGTGAAAAACAGAAAGGAATAAATTACAAGAATACATCAAAAAGCAAAGACAATTTGTGAGTAAAACTAGCACTCCAGGTCAGAATACTCTCCAATTTCATCATACTTACTATGTTGTTATACAAGTCCAAACATTTGCCACCAGTTGTCTGCACTCAGTAGTAGTAGAGGCATGTAATGCAAGAAAGCAAGCTGTAACACAGCTCACGAGCTGCATGTGGCTTGTGCAGGCCTGTGGTGTGGCTCTCATGTGGATAGATTTTGATTTTATTTATATCAAAATTTTATATATAACACTAATAATAACTGTTTTTTAAGTAAGTATATTCTTCTTAAAAGATTTTTTTTTTTCCAAAAAAAAAAAAAAAAAAAAAATGCACAAATTTCTCAAAATACTAATTTTGACAGACAAATACTTTACATATTAGGTTTGCTTGTCGATGCGTTACAAGTGTTGTCCCATCTTAGCAGATAGCTGCTGAAAGTTTGGTTGATGACTTGTTAGAACAGTATGTACAAGCTCATTTAAATGCTCAGTCAAAATAGATTGATACTTATTTTTTAATAAATTTAAGTGTTGAATTCAAAGACTCGAGAATATGTCATACCGAAAATAGATTCATTTCTGCACACACTTTTGTTTTAGGATATTTTTGTTCTGGAACCTGCTTTTCAAAACTCAATAGTCGAGCAGCCACTTCCTCTTAGTTGTTTCAATCCTTCATCCTCTTGGAGCTCCAGTAGCTCCCCAACCCTACAGCTACTGTATCTCTAGCAATTGGAGGTGAGACGGGACAGCCATTCTTCATAATGTCAACCAGAACAGGATTTTCCAAAGATGCAAATTACGGTTAAGTGCTCTTAAATCACAAAATCTATCATTAATTTCTTCTGCTAGTCCGTGTAACGTATGCATAATCTCTAATTATTATTTCAAATCCAGGTAGAGTATGCAGTTTTACTCAAACATGTGAAATGAGTGAAGGTCTTAGAAACCAGGTTCTTCTCTAAGAAGTGTCAGTTTGTTGTGGAAGATGAACACTCTGTTCTAGATCAAAAATAAGTTTTCCTTGTCCTTGCAGAGATAAATTAATGATTGTAAATGCTGAACAACGTCTGTGAAAAATGCCATATCTATAAACCACTGGGCATCCTCAAGTTGAGGGAAAGATTTCCCTTTTTCTTTGACAAATTGTTTGATTGGCTCCATCAAGTGAAAGAACTTTGTTAGAACATTGCTTAACAAGAGCCACCTTACTAAAAAAGAACCCTGATACATCATCTGGAAGCTGATCATAGTCTATTTCTTCCATGAAGGCTTTGAACTGTCAATGTGTTCCAGTGCTTGAGCATATACAGTTCATTTCCAGAACTACCTCCATAACATGTTTACATTTAAAATATTTAGCTGCTAAGTGTTTCCCTATGAATAATGTAATGGACAGGAATAAAATCGGCTAAAAATGCATCAGCAGTTAAAAGTCCCATAAGCCCTTTATTGACGCCTCTCATAGCTGGGGCACCGTCAGTTGCAACATTGACTATCTTCTTAATCGGTACAGAAGCTTTGCCAAGCACCAGATCAAAAGCTCCTTTTACATCTGAAACTAGAGTCATATCCATCAAACCAATCAGATCTAACAGTTCTCCTTTCACATCTTGATTATATGCTACAAAATGAACAAATATGACTAGTTGTGGTTTATCTTCAATGTCAGTATATTTGTCCAGGTCCAGACTCAGTGCCCAGAAATTCTTTAAATCATGCTGAAAGTTATTTATAATGTCAGCACTCATTACAAAAATTAGTCTTTCCACTATGTCAGAAGACAGTTAGTGGTTCAATTATTTTGTGCAGTTTTCTATTTTCTGGGTCTAAACTGAAATTACTTGACCAATATTTTCCTTAATGAACTCTCCTTTCATGTAGGGACACTTTGCCTGAGTGATATTGAAGGCCAAATTAAATCCAGCCTCTGTTGTTACATCTGCCTCTTTAATAAAGATTGACATAACCTTGGTTTGACTATTACATTTTTCTTTTAAAGACAATATTTTAGTTCGCTTAACAGGAACCAGCAGGAAATTATTGGGTGAAAGAACTGGGATTCATTTCGTAATAGGGCTTAACATTACTGGCCTTGAATTGTGACAATGTTACTTGACACAAAAGACACGTTGGATTACCGTTTCTCTCCACAAAAACAAACTCCTCTTCCCACACTGCCTTAAATCTCCTATTCTCATCTTCATATTTACGTTTCCAGACAGCATAACTTCTAAAGAGTCTCACTTAAAGAGAAACTAATAATGTTCACACAAATTAACTTGTGCACTGCAAAAAACTGATCGAACCACATATACCTCTAAAGCGTTTTATCACAGAGATTCTACACATGATAGATGGTGCCATTGGCTTACAGAGATGTACATACACATTATATAGCTATTTCCAATATACCTTCCACTATTGCAGCTCCCAAAGGTCATCTAGCTGAACACCCGTTATTTAGCATTAGCTAAAATAAAAAAAACAATTTCACACATCTATTCCCTCTAAAAATTTGTCCAGTTCCTTCTTGAATTTCTTTAAGCTATCAACTTCCACAATGACAGTCGGCAGTTTGTTCCAGCAACGAACTACCTGCTGGCTAAACAGAAATTTCCACATATCTATTCTACAACTGTCTTTTCCCAATTTGAATCTATGCCCCCCTCAGATTTGTAATCTGAGCAAGCAGAAGGATTCCATCAGATTTGAGCCTGCTCAACCAATTCAAGGCCATATACACCTCAATCAGATCATCTCATAGGTGCCTTGTCTCCAGATGCTGCAATTAGTATTAGCATTAGTAGAGGCATCTGATGCAAGAAAGCAAGCTTATGCAGTAACAGCCAAAAAAAAAAATAAAAGTAAAATAAATAAATAAAAAATAACCACTTCCACTTCACCCCTCTGTTCATTCGAAATACCTGTCCAGCTGAGCCTTAAACTTATTTAAGCTATCAACTTCCACGACAAGGGATGGAAGTCTGTTCCACCTACCAACCACCCACTGGCTAAAGGCAAATTTCCGCACATCTATCCTAGATCTGTCTTTCCTTAATTTGAATTTATGCCCTCTCAGGTGATTATTCTGAGCAAGAGGAAGAATCCCATCAGCATTGAGCATGCTCAAACCATTCAAGATTTGTACACCTCTATCAGATCACCTCGCTGGTGCCTAGTCTCCAGACACTGTAATTCGCAAAACTTAAGCCTTTCTTCGTAAGAGCACCCCTTTGTTCCATTCACTAATCTTGTTGACCTTCTCTGTACTCGTTCCAGCAGCTCTACATCCTTCTTGAAATGAGGCCTCCAGGCCCGTATACAGTACTCTAGGTGTGGCCTGACCATTGCCTCATACAAGGGAATAATCACCTCCTTATCCCTGCTAGAAAAATTCCTATATATCATTGACAATACACCATGAGCTACTCTTGCAGCCCGTCTGCACTGCTCAGAGAACTTCATGTCTGTCTGCACAACCACCCCCAAGTCCCTTTCATTCTCTACCACTGTCAGTGTAGTACCACAGAGTTGATACGTTGCTCTGGGGTTGCTGTTTCCCATATGTAGTACTTTACATTTGTCATTGTTAAACTTCATTTGCCACCTATCAGCCCATCTGCTCAACCTTTCCAGATCTTGTTGCAGCAGCATAGTGTCAGTAGTGTCCTTGACAACCTGCCAACCTTCGTATCGTCTGCAAACTTGGACATTAAGCTTGATATACCATCATCAATAACATTTATAAATACAGAAAACAATAAAGGACCCAATACTGAACCCTGAGGGACTCCACTAATAACATTAGTCCACGATGAGCAGTGTCCATTGATTACCACTCTGTCTTCTCCCCCTCAACCACCCCTTTATCCATAGCAGCAATTTGCCTCCAATGCCACACTGTTCCAATTTGTGCAGCAGTCTTCCATGCGCAACAGTATCAAAAGCCTTTCTAAGATCCAAGTATATAATATCAAAGTTATTCCCTGCATCCAGTTCTTTTGTGACTGCATCATAGTATCCAATCAAATTGGTCAGGCAAGACTTCCCCTTAACAAAACCATGCTGTGTCACAGCTATAACTGAAGTCTTGTCTAGATGATCCTGCAGTGCTTCTTTAACCAGTGCCTCCATTAATTTTCCGGGAACAGAAGTTAAACTCACAGGTCTATAATTACTTGTGTCAGCCTTTGATCCTCCCTTGTGAATTGGGGTCACATTTGCGCATCTCCAGTCCATGGGTACCTCCCCTGAATCCAAGGAAGCTCTCATAATTATGGCTAAGGGTTTGCTTACTTCCTTTGCTGCCTCCTTTAATATAACTGGATACATCCCATCCACCCCAGGTGCCTTTCTTGTGTTTATCTTCAACAATTTCTCCTCCACTTTACTCTCAGTTATTACAAGATTCTCTAGCTTACTGCTAGAGTTGAATACACCTCTGCCTTTCCCCTCGCTAAATAACTCCTCATGTGTGAATGTCGATGCAAAATATTCATTTAGTTTGTTAGCTACCTGAGCAGGATCATCAACAGTTGACCCATCAATATCAAGTGGACCAATCTGATTCATCCCCTTCCTTCTAGAGTTTACATAAGTAAAGAACTCTTTGCTGTTTTTCTTTGCATCCCTTGCCAAGAATTTCTCGTAATCTGCCTTCGCCTGCCTAACCTCCTTTGTAACTTGGTTGCATATCAACTTGTATCTATCATAGGCTTCTGTGTCATGTGTTAATTTGTAAGTATCCCATGCATTTTTCTTCTCTGCCATATGCCTCATTAGTTCATCTGACATCCATTTTGGCCTAAACCTTGAACAATATTTCTTAGTTGGTATGTAAAGCCTAGTAGCTTCCAAGATAAGTTCTTTGAATGCTTCCCATTTTGAATTTGCTGTTGATAACATCATCAGTTGGTCCCACTGTATAGAATTTAAATACTGTCTCAGTCCATCGTAGTCGCCTTTACGGAAGCAATAACCCTTCCCTTTACCCCTAATGGTAGTTACCTCTTTGAGTAAATCCCACTTCAGCACACTGTGATCGCTGCCACCTAGTGGTTCATTTATCTGCAGATTCTTAATGCATGAAGAATCACTGCTGATAATCAAATGAACAGTATTACTCCCTCTAGTTGCCTCCTGAACATGCCAATAAATCCACAAAAGCCCTGCTAGTGTGTGAGTAACCAGCCCCCAAATTCCAGTCAATATCTGGGAAATTAAAATCTCCCATTATAAGACTCTGATTTACTGGCCCACTCTATTTCCCTGTACAGTTTCTTATTATACTCATCAGGCCTATAGCACACTCCTACTCTCAATTTTGATCTCCCAATGCTTATGTCACACCAAACTGACTCAACACTGCACTGTCCAGAGATGTCGACTGGCTTCACTTCCTTGGATTTTATGTATTTCTTAACTAATAGCATAACCCCTCCTCCCTTCTTATCCTGTCTATCCTTTCTGTAGACATTGTACTCCCCAAATTCCAGTTCTGCATTCCTTATATCTGTGTGACACCACGTCTCTGAAATCCCAACAATATCTGCCTTGGATGTTTTGAGCAATACCTCAAATTCATCAAATTTATTTACTAAACTCCTAGCATTGGTGTACACACAAGTATACATGAACCTGCTCTTCCTCTTAGCCACCCTAACACAACCCATGTGTTTACATGTACCCCCATGATTCCCAGCAGTCGCTGAAATATCCTGCATCTTATTTTCCAGGCTGCTGCTCATTCCAATAGAAGCAATGCAAGAATCCCTTTCTCTTCTGCCAGTGGCTACTGTTAATCTATTAGTCCTTGTATCCCCCCCCCCAATCTAGCAGTTTTCCGACCCACCTAACACTGCCTCGATAGCATCAGCAAACATTCTTGCACCCTTTCTATTTAAGTGTATCCCATCCCTGTAAAAGCAGTCTCTCCTGTTAACAAGTACAGACCAGGCTGAAATAAATTCTACCCCTTGAGCCCTGCACAATCTTTCCAGGGCCTAATTGATCGACAGGGCTCTCATCATATACTCCCTCCTATCGTGTCTGGGCAGAATTGCAGACACTTTCAAATTCAACCCTAATTCACGGCTTTTTTTTCATCAGTGACCTGTACTTGTTAAGTAATTCCACCAGTCTCCTACCTGTCAATGTTAAACTTCAGTTGCTACCTCTCAGCCCATGTGCCCAACTCTTCTAGATCCTGTTGCAGTAGTACACTGCCATTACTGTCATTAACAATTTGCAGAACTTAAGCCATTGTTGGAAAGAGGACCCCCTACATTCCCCTCAATCGTTGCCCTTCTCTGTACTCGCTGAGGCAACTCTACATCCTTCCTAAAATGAGGCCTGGAGACTTGTACACAGAACTTAACGCATGACCTGACCATTGCCTTATACAAAGGAATAATCACCTTTTAACTACTAGCAAAATTTCTGTATATCATTGACAATGCTCCATGACCTGATCTGGCAGCCTCTCTGCATTGCTCAGAAAACTTCATATCTCACTGCACAATTACTCCCAGATCTTTTTCATTTTCTACTACCCTAAGTGTAGTACCACACAGTTATGTTTCTCTGGGATTACTTCTACCCATATGCAGTACTTTGCATTTGTCAATGTTAAACTTCAGTTGCTACCTCTCAGCCCATCTGCCCAACACTTCTAGATCCTGTTGCAGTAGTACACTGCCATTACTGTCATTAACAACCCTGTCAATCTCAATCTTTGTATCACTACATACTTGGACATCAAGCCTGATATACCTTCAAACATCGAACCCTCCGAGACTTCACTAATAACATTAGTCCGTGAAGAGTAGTGTCCATTGATTACCACTCCATCTTCTCCCACTCAACCACCCTTTTATCCATTGTAGGCAACTTGGCCTTAATCCATACTACTACAATTTGTACAGTAGTCTATGTGCAACAGTATCAAAAGCTTTCCTGAAATCCAAGTATATGATATCAAAATTGTTTTGCATACAGTTCCTTTGTAAACACATCATAGTATCCAACGAAATTTGTCAACAAAACTTTCCCTTAACAAACCCACACTTTGTCTGAATTATTACTAGTCTTGTCTAGATGATCCTGCAATGCTTCTTTAACCAGTGACTTTATTATTTTCCCCGGAACAGAAGTTAACCTAACAGGTCTGTAATTACTTGTGGCACCTTTTGATTCCCCTTTGTGAATTGGGGATACATTTGCACACCTCCAGTCCATGGGGATTTCCCCCAAGTCCAAGGATGCTCTCATAATTATTGCTAAGGGTTTGCTTATTTCCTCTGCCACCTCTTTTAATATAACTGGATAGATCTCATCCACCCCAGGTGCCTTTATTATGTTTAACTTCGACAATTTCTCCTCCACTTTGCTCCAGTTATTACAAAATCATTAAGTTCCCTGTTAGAGTTTAATAAGCTTCTGTCCTCCACTTCCCTGAAGTCCTCATGTCTGAATGTAGTTGCAAAATACTCATTCAATTTGTCAGCTATCTGAGCAGGATCAACAGTTGAACTGTTGATATCAAATGGGCCATCGATATCAGTTATACAGTTCAGGTGAAATCACCTCAGCTGTATAAAACAAACAGAACAAGAAACCAGAAAGTAGTTGGGCATAATTCACTAATGGTGAAATTGAAAAGTGTTAGCTATACTTTCCAGTTGTACCATTAGTGAATAATGTTCTGTTATCTGATTTTTGTACTTAACAGGGCAAAACCCTCCCTGATTTACAGAAAATCTGTTAGCACAATGTAGAAAACAGTGTATTAATCAAAGAAAGATATACAAAATAAGTGGAGGAAGTTTCATCAGTTTTGCCACTGCTAAACCTTTCCACCCATTCATACACCTTTGTTTTACCAAGAAAAGGTTCTCCATATTATGCTAATATTCTAAAAATCTGATTATATTGAGTTTTTCACTAACGTTGAAACTGGAAAGCAGAGCTGATATGCTTCAACTATATAAAACTATATAAATCTGATTATATTGAGTTTTTCACTAACGTTGAAACTGGAAAGCAGAGCTGACATGCTTCAACTATATAAAACTAAGTGCAAGCAAGTGGCAGGATACACGTGGACCTGTCAAACGATATAGCAATTATGATGTATTGAGAAGTGTCTTCTGTCATGGGCTATTAGTTTTATACCCAAGTTTGTTTATTTTTAATTTACCCTAGTATAAAAGAATAAGAAATAAAGAAATAGATGATCTCAAAATATAAAATTACCTGAAATGCTTGTACCAATATGAAAATATTATCCACTCCAACAGCAAGCACTAAGAAAGGAAGTACTTGAACAATAATGAGAGTGGCAGGCACACCAGCAAAGCAAAATACTCCAAGAGATGATGCTATAGAAACTAGCACAATGAGAACACCAACTAGTCCAAGTGTTAATTTGGAATCCACCTAGTAAGAAAAAAATAAATAACAAATACACAACATTAAAAGTATAAGAACAAGCATTCTAATAAGGTTAACATTTTTATTCCAAAATTATTATTTTTCAAATATGCTCCAAAGCTACAATATATTTATAATATATTACAGTATATTATACAATATAGCACTACAACATATTTATAACACATTGTAGTGTTGGACATTTATAATAATATTGTAAATGTATAAATATATTGTAGTCAATACAATATATTTTTAATAATAATATCATTTGCCATATAGTGCAAGAAAGCCACAAGCTTTTACTACAGTGTGGGGGGGATACAAATTATATGCTTCCCTCCTCACACGAGTAACTATCCAGTTGACCTTTGAATTTATTCAGACTGTCAGTCTCAACTACCTGCGAGGGCCACTTGTTCCGGCAATCAACAACATGCTGGCCAAACAAAAACTTTCTACAATCTAATCTAAATGACAATCTCTGTAATTTTGTATTTATGATCCCTAGTTCTGGAATTCTTTATAACAGTGAAAATTCCACCTTCATTCATTTTACTAATCCACAGAGCATTATAAACATCAATCAGGTCACCTCTGAGGTGCCTGGTTGCAAAGCTAATTACATAATCTGAGCCTTTCCTCATACAATTGTCCTGCCAATCTCACCATTCGAGTTACCCTTCTTTGGACCCTTTCAAGAAGCTCAAGATCTTTTTTCAGATAAAGCCTAAATGCTCAAACACAATATTCCAAATGTAGCCTTACAATTGCTTTATACAGTGGGATTATGACCTCTGTATCTCTACAGGATAACATTCGATATATTGTTATCCTGTAGTTAATAATTTGTTGGGGCATTCCATTTCAGCCTCCATAGGAACCACTTCCCGAGCCGTAGCTCATCCGTGGATTTATTCCTCATGGGTTTTTTGTACTTTAATTTAGAAGTCCTTTTAGTATTTAAACGCAATAAATAACGCAAAATTTAATAAACAGACTCACAATTTTAACGGCCACTTAGTCTCCCGTCAGAAGAATTGACTTTGCATTTTATCCGCCAATCCTAATGACGAGAGTTTCCATCCCTTCCTCGTGGAGGCAGGCCACTACTATCCAACAATCTATACCTTCTTTTAAACACCGCATCAACACATTTGTTAAAATATGTAAATAATCGTTTATCTCCAAACAGGACCCATAGATCATCTCTCCCAAATACACCAACTGAAATTTCTAATCATTTCTAAAGTCACTATAATTTGGACATTCAAACATAACATGTTCAGATGTCTCTAAGGTTCCACACACACATAAACCACTATCTCGAAGTCCCAACTGGTGCAATCTTAATGCTAATCCATGTCCAGTAATTAAGTATGTGGCATTCAAACCAAATTGTAACCAATTCTTGTTACTCCTATTAATTGAATCTACTCTTGGAAAAAAACATATAGGTTGGTCTACCTTTCACACTACTTTGCCATTGTTCTTGCCACTGAAGATAAATCATATCTAGAATTCTCTTCTTTTCATTTTTAATATCAGCTCTTTGATATATCCTTTCCTCAGGACATGATTGAATTTCAAACAACGTTCTCCTAATATTTCTCTTTGTGTAGTAGACCAACCCATACAACAATACCATATAGTGGACTGGGATCTTACCAGAAAGCACCTGTAAGGCCTCAGAGGAGACCGTTCGACATGCTCTTGTTATGCTTAACAATGCAAATCTTTGTGCTTGTGTTAAGTACTTTATCATAACTTTATTTTGAACCTTATGTACCCAAGCTCCCGAGGCATAGGTAACTATAGGGACAAATACACAATCATACAATAAATTAATAGAGCATCCTTTGATTCCCCAGTCGTTCCTAATAACTCTCTTGAGCTTGGCATACAAAGTTATGATTTTTTGCTTTATATACTTTACATGTTCGACAAACCCCATTTGTTCTTGTATTCTTATACCCAAATATTTTGTTTGTCTTACATATCGAACAGTCCAACCCTGAAGCCTCACTGTGGGAGATCGATTCATGCTTAGTTTTCCCTTCAAGAGCATCTGAACAGTTTTACTCTTAGAAATTTCTAACTTATTTTTATTGGCCCAAATTGTTAATCGCTCCAAAGCGTCTTTAGCCTGATTTTCTAATACTGATCTGGCATTACCATGGACAATCAGGACAAGATCATCCGCATACGCTATCTTTTCTATTTTTTCTTCATTTAAATCTAAATATTCATCCAATACCATATTCCACGCAAAGGGACCGATCACCAAACCCTGTGGACAACCCCTGTAAACTTTTCTTATAATCTCACCATACTTATTCCTTACTACAATCTCTCTATCATAAAAATAACTCTTAAAACATCTAAATAACGTCTCAGAACATTCTGTTTTACATATACGACTTATGATACCTTCCCACCACAGTCTATCGAAAGCTCCTTTAAAATCTATAAAAATCACGAGGGCATACCTTTCATCGCAACTCTCAACAGTCTGGACTAACTTATAAATAGCGTCCTCAGTAGAGTTATCTTTTTTAAAACCGTACTGGTTTTCTGAGGACATATTTTTATCTTGATATCTAATCATCAAGCGGTTAATCAATAACCTTTCATACGTTTTCGCCAAAACCGATAAGAGCACAATAGGGCGATACCCTCCGGTTTCACTCAATAATCTGTCTGTACTTCTGACCAACAATTTAATTTCAGCTTTCTTCCAACTGGATGGGAAGATACCTTCTGTCAAACACTTATTAAACATTTCCATATAAACATTCGGCAATATCTCAAATGCTTTTTTCATGACAAAAACTTCAATTTTATCAAGGCCCAGCGACCTGCCATCCTTTGCACAGCCTATGGCTTCACTAATTTCTACCATAGTAAAACTATTTTCAATTTCATTAGATTTATAATTATTATTATCATCAAGCATTTGTTTCTGATCCTGCCCCAGTCCTCCAGCGTCTACCGGAAAGAGATCATCAAGAATCCTGCTTATTGGAATCTTCCCATGTCACAATATTTCTATTATCAATTGGAGTAATCATAATATCCTGTGTGTCCTTTTTGTTAGTAATTAGTTTAAAAATTGAACTCCATGGATCCTTAGATCCCCACTCCCTGACATACTTTCTCCAACTTTCTCTCTTAGACTTATTCAACAACCTGACGTAATCAGAACGCACCTGTTTGAAGACATCTTTATAAACATTGCACAAGTGACTATTGCCTGTTCTTCTTACTCTTTGAAGATCTCTTCTTCTTCTGAACATATTCTTCCTTTTTCCCGCCAACTCTGCTGACCGCCAAAACACCGATCTACTAACTTTGAATCTTTTCTTCATTGTTTTTACACATGCACTAATAGTTATGGAAGTCACTAAACTAACACATTCTTCTGCACTTTTATTATTCCAGTCAACACCATTCATTTTCAATTTATATTCTCGCTCAAAGCTAGACCACATAACATCTTTAGTTTTAAATCTACCAGTGTCTATTAACAATCTGTTTTGACCACCATAGCTTATTTCAAAGGAGATGGTATTGTGATCACTACTGGTATTATTTTTTAACATTCCAATTCCTAATCTGCCTCATTATACATTGAGTTGCAATTGTCACATCTATGTAAGACTGACCATGCACCGACCAATAAGTAGGAATATGTCCCATAACATTAACAACTCCCATACCAGAGGTAGCAAGGAAATCCTCTAGACATCCCTCTATCATCAGTTCCCTCACTACCCCACAATGGAGAGTTTGCATTTGTATCTGCCGACACCACAACCCCACAAGAGCCCAATACGCTGTATACGCGCTCTAAATAATTTACAGCCTCTTCAATATTCCCACTTGGTGAACAGTACAAGTATACCAAATAACATCTGCCAAAGTTACCTATTACTTCACAACATACAATATCCTTATCACAAAAACTTACTACTTTAGTAACAGTTAATTCTTGGTTTCTTATTACAATGGCAACCGAAGAACCTTCTCCAGCTTGTACAACTCTATATGACTTTGGATATCCTATCCTTGGTCTCTTAATGTATAAGGCTCCTGCAGAAGTGCGATGTCAACTCCTCGCTCTTCCATATATTTATTTACTTCTAAGGCAACGCCTTAGCTTTCTGAGCATTCAATTGTATAAGTTTTAAGCTTTTATCCATAATTTATTTTCTTTTTATGAATCTCCAAAGCTTTTATATACTCCTGACAACCTCTACTCGTCGCCGCATGATCAGCCTCAACACCACGCTTAACACAATTGCAACATTTAGGCTCTTCTACTCTGTTCCCACAATCTTTATATAAATGTGACCCAGCACAATGACCACATACCACCTCCCTTTTGCAATACTTAGCAATATGGCCAAAATTCAAACATCTATAACACTGTGTAACAGTAAATATTTCTTTAAATTTGCATGAAGTCCACCTTAGATATAGTCTTTGTTTAAAACACATTTTCCATAACTCTGGTGCTACTTGCACAATCCAGTTATTCATTTTAGTCACCTTATTCCGATTAATAGTAAGCACTTCCACACTATCTTTTATTTTTCTTTGTGTAAGACCATGTTCCTTGAAATTCTTTGACCACAATTGCTGAACAAATTCTTCTTGAGCTAAATCCTCCTCCACGTCATAAACCACGATTTTAGGATTTATAGACCTTGGGACCTCTTATTTCAACCCTATTTCTTTGATCCTTGCACAAGATTTAATCTTCACCAGGTCTTCATTAGTCTGTTTCAACTATAACACCCCTGTCCCAAACTGTTCTTATACTACGAACCTTTAAGTTGGCCAACATAGGTCGGACTTCCTTTAGCACCTCTTCTTTAACTTGCTCACTCGTTTTATACCGTTCTGCATTAGCTTTTATAATCAAAACTTTCAGAGCACCCGTGTCTTCCATAGACTTCTTTTTCACTACATCAGAATACTCTACACCAACTCTTCTTTCACTTCTCCGTAACCTATCCTTTAATAACAAATTTTCCGTTTGTACTTCATGTGCTTTTCGATCTAATACGTCCCAGAAGTCCAATATTCTCCTAAGTGAAGCCATCGGGATTTTACTTACAGGGTCCCACATAAATTCATTCAACTTTTGTCTTGTCTCATAAATGTTCTCAAACCCTTTCATTTCTATCTTCTCCTGTACCACATCATCTTTTTTCTTTCTCCTTTTACCTTTCTAACTTAGATTACCAGCAGAAACATTATCTATATGTACGTCCGAATTTCTCTTCCTTAACTTCCTTTTCTTTGTAGACTCAGACTCATTTGAAGGACCTGGCAATGAAGTAGATCTCGTTGCTACTGGTGGTCCTATCAAGGTCTTATCTGTAAAGATTTCAATCTCAGTCAGCTCTTGAGCTTGCAAAAGTACACCATGTGCAATCTCTTCCATTTCGTCTTCTGTCACGTCAGTTGTTGCTAACATTAATTCCTCCTCGGAAATTAATTCCTCGGAAGATGAAGACATTATATTTCTAAAAATTCTATTTACACTTAAAATTATACACCAAAAATAGTGAATAGTTAACTATCTACATATATACAATCAGTATGTCAGGTAGTTAGGAGCTATAATCAAATAAGCCAAAATGGAATTATTAAAAACGCTCTGAACTCCAGATGTTAAAAACAACACTACCCAAGTCAAACGGGCAGTGCTCCCGAAGGCCGTTCTAGTTATGCACGGACTAAAATTTGAAGCAAAACGGTGCGATCAAAATAAGAGTCCAAAGGGCACGGAAATGCTGTGCCTGCAACTATATAAAGGGCACGAAAATGCTCCACAACACTCAGGAGAGGAAAAATGCACCCCCTCCTGATTTTAACTAGAACAGCAACAAGAGCCTCTTCCCTTCCTCTCTTTGCTCACCTTAGCTAGGCAAGGGGATTCACCCCTTACCTACCCACCCGGACCACTTGGAGGTATGAGCAGCAACGGAAACTTTCAGTTTCAAGTATAAGGAAATAGTCACAAGACACTTGTGATCCACACAATTGGCACTTGCTAATCAATAAGAATCTTTATACCCCAGCATTGCCGCTGGGGCAATTTGTTGGGGCAGAGAAAAGATAACAGTAAAGATGATTATTAAGTAGTAGTAGTGGCATGTGATGCAAGAAAGCAAATGTGAGCTTATGCAGCATCAGCCAAAAAAAAACACACACACACACACACACACACACACACACACACACACACACACACACACACCATTCCCTTCCAAATGCCTGTCCAGTTCCTCAAATTTATTTAACCTAAAAACTTCCACAACAAGAGATGGAAGTTTGTTCCAGCAATTAATCACCCGCTGGCTAAAGGCAAATTCCCACACATCTATTCTACATCTTTCTTTTCATAATTTGAATTTATACCCCCTTAGGTTCATAATTTGAACAAGTGGAAGGATCCAATCAGAATTCATCATGCTTAACCCATTCAAGGCCTTATACACCTTAATCAGATCACCGCACAGGTGCCTAGTCACCAGCCACTGCAATTTGCAGAATTTAAGCCTCTTGGTAAGAGGATCCATTCATTCCTCTCAACAATCTTGTTGCCCTTCTCTGTACACACTAAAGCAAATCTACATCCTTCCTAAAATGAGGCCTCCAGACCTGTACGCAGTACTCAAGGCGTGGCGTGACCATTGCCTTATACAGAGGGACAATCACCTTCTTTTCCCTGCTAGCAAAATTCCTATATATCATTGACAAAACCCCATGACCAGCCCTGGCAGCCTGTCTGCATTGCTCAGAAAACTTCATATCTGACTGCACAATTACTCCCAGGTGTTTTTCATTTTCTACCACCTTAAATGTAGTACCACACAGTTGGTACGTTTCTCTGAGGTTACTTCTACCCATATGCAGTACTTTGCATTTGTCAAGGTTAAACTTCAGTTGCCGCTTCTTAGCCTATCTGCCCAAATTTCCCGTTGGAGTAGCACACTGCCATTACTGTCATTAACAACCCTGCCAACCTTTGTATCATCTGCAAACTTCGACACTAAGCCTGATATACCTTCATCAATATCACTGATAAATATACAAAACAGTGACCCAGCACCGAACCCTGTGGGACTCCACTAATAACATTAGGTCCACGAAGAGCAGCACCCATTGATTACCACCCTCTGTCTTCTCCCACTCAACCATCCTTTTATCCATTGTAGCAACTTACCCTTAATACCATTCTGCTTTAATTTGTACAATAGTCTTTCATGCGCAACAGTGTCAAAAGCTTTCCTGAAATCCAAATATATGATATCAGAATTATTTTTTGCATCCAGTTCCTTTGTAACCACATCATAATATCCTATCAATTTGTGTCAGACAAGACTTTCCCTTAACAAACCCATGCTGTGTCTGAATTATTGCTGCAGTCTTGTCTAGATGATCCTGCAATCCATCTTTAACCAGTGACTCCATTATTTTACCCGGAACAGAAGTTAAACTAACTGGTCTGTAATTACTCGTGTCACCCTTCAAACCCCCTTTGTGAATTGGGGATACATTTACACATCTCCAGTCCATGGGGACCTCCCCTGAGTCCAAGGATGCTCTCATAATTAGGGCTAAGGGTTTGCTTACTTCCTTTGCTGCCTCCTTTAATATAACTGGATATCTATCCAGTTATATTAAACCCCATCCACCCCAGGTGCCTTTCTTATGTTTAACTTCAACAATTTCTTCTCCACTTTGCTCTCAGTTATTACAAAATCATTAAGCACCCTGCTACAATCTGATAACCTTCTGCCATTTTCAAACCTTAATAACTCGTCGTGTGTGAATGTAGATGCAAAATAATCATTCAGTTTGTTTGCTATCTGAGCAGGATCATCAACAGTCGAACCATCGATATCAAGTGGACCAATGTGATTCATCCCCTTCCTTTTAGAGTTTATAAAAGTAAAGAAATCCTTGCTGTTTTTCTTAGAATCCTTTGCAAAGATTTCTCGTAATCTGCCTTTGCCTGCCTAACCTCCTTTGTGACCTGATTACAGACCAGCTTATATATCTGCCATAGGCTTCTGAGTCGCTTGATAATTTATATGCATCCATGCATTTTTCTTCTCTGTCATGAGTCTCATTAGTTCATTTGATAACCATTTAGGCCTAAACCTTGAACAATATTTCTTAATAGGTATGAAACTTTTAATAGCTTCCACAATTAATTCCTTGAATGCTTCCCACTTAGAATTTACTGCTGGTAACGTTGTCAATTGATCGCACTGTACAGAATTTAAAAACTGTCTGAGACCACTGTACTCACCTTTACGGAAGCAAAAACCCTTTCCTTTACCCCTGATGGTAATTATATCTTTAAGTAAATCCGACATCAGTACACTCTGATTACTGCCACCTAGTGGTTCCTTTATCTGCAAATTCTTAATACACGAATGATCATTGCTGATAACCAGATCAAGAGTATTACTTTCTCTGGTTGCCTCTCGAACATGCTGCTGCAGAAAACAATCATCCAATAAATCCACAAAAGTCTTACTAGTGTGTGAGTGACCAACCCACAAGTTCCATTCAATATCTGGGAAGTTAAAATCCCCCATTATAAGACATTCTGATTTACTAGCCCACTATTTCTCTGTACAATTGTTCATTGTACTATTTCGAGTCGTTAGGCCTATTACACACTCCTACTCTTATTTTTGCTTTCGCAGTGCTTGTGTCAACACCAAACTGATTCAACAGTGCACTGTTCATCTATATCAACTGGATGCACTTCTTTTGATTATGTTTTTCATAATTAACAGCATGACAACTCCTCCCTTCCTTTCCTGTCTATCCTTTCTGTACAACTGTACTGCCCAAATTCCAATTCCGCATTCCTAATATCAGTGTGACACCACGTCTCTGATATCCCACCAATATCCGCCTTTGATGTCTTGACCAACACTTCAAATTTATTTACTATACTTCTAGCATTGGTATACATGCAATCATACAGGTACCTATTCCTAGTTACCCTGACACATCCCATATACCCACTTGTTTCACAATGACTGCCATCAGTCCCTGAAACCCCCTCACCCTTCGCTCCAGGTTGCTACTTATTCTAATAGAAGTTGTGAAAGAATCACCTTCACCTCTGCCTGCAGCTACATTTAACCTTTTAGTCTGTGAATCCCCTCCCAAGCTAGCAGTTTTCCGACCCACCTAATGCTGCCTCGATAGCATCAGCAAATATTCTTGCACCCTTTCTATTTAAGTGTACCCCATCCCTGTAGAAGCAGTCTCTCCTGTTAACAAGCACAGACCATGCCGAAAAAAATTTTACCCCTTGAGCCTTGCACATTCCCTCCAGGGCCGAATTGATTGACAAGGCTCTCATCACATACTCCCTCTTATCGTGTCTAGGCAGAATTGCAGACACTTTCAAATTTAACCCTAACTCACGACTTTTTTGCAACATTGACCTGTACTTGTTAATGTAAATCTGCAGATCTCCTCTTAATGTCATTGGTGCCAACGAGTACAATAATATCACCTCTTGTGCCCTTAAAAAATATGCTTTACAACATCATCAACTTTTGCCTCTGGTAGACATACCCTGGTCCTGTTCCATCTATCCTTTTTACACAATATATTCCCCCTCTCCCTGACAATAGAGTCACCAACAATAACTAGTTCCTTTGGACCAGGCATTCTGCCTTGGAGATTGCCGCTGTGTTGTCTGATGCCCAGGAGTGAGCTCTGGCGTTGAGTTGGGCAGCTGAGAGCTTGATGGGTCCCTCATATTAATTTCTTCGAGGGCATCTACCTTACACCTCAAGCTCTCATAGACGCCCAGTAGAACGCCGAGTTGATGCCTAATTTCTAGACACTCTCTGCACCTGGCACACACAAAGACATCCTCCTTGGCTAGATTATGTTCTGTTCCAGAGTTCAGCAAACATTTCACAAGTTGCACATTTTTTTAGGTTGTGATGCGTTTGAGGGCATCTACCCTACACCTCAAGCTCTCATAGACGCCCAGTAGAATGCCGAGTTGATGCCTAATTTCTAGACACTCTCTGCACCTGGCACACACAAAGACATCCTCCTTGGCTAGATCATGTTCTGTTCCAGAGAGTTCAGCAAACATTTCACAAGTTGCACATTTTTTTAGGTTGTGATGCGTTGGAGAATCGCCCCCCCCCATTGGCAATAAGATTGTTCAGAAGAATTCTAAACAATCTTATTGCCAATGAAGCTCGAGGTGTCCAGATGATATTTCTCTGCACATTCTTAAAATCTGTGCTCCTTGCTGCTGTTTTGCCTTGGTACCCATGCAGGGTACCAAGTACTATAGGTTCTAATACCTATTGTGTTTGAAGTTTTTATAAAAAATAATAATAAATAAATAAATAATAATTTAGCTCCCAGTTAGAATGAGATACACTGTTGGTATCCCCATCCATAAAACCTGTGTGAATAAAAATGAAACAGACACTCAGTTTATCTGCAAACCAGAATAGGATCATCAACAGTTATGCCATTCATATTCATCTAGCTCTTTCCTTCTAAAGATCAACATAAGCAAAGAATTCTTTGCTACTTTTCTTTCTTTCTTTCTTAGCTATAGAATCCTCAGTGTCTGTAGCTAAGAATCTGTAGCTAGTTTCTGACCCCTAATGTAAAGGGTTTATGTAAGCTGACCCCTTACATTACAGAGGTTATGTCAGTGGGTCAGCATACATAAGCCCTGCAATCAAGTTATAAAGGGGTTATGTAAGCTGAGTTTCCCTCAGCCTACATAATCCCTTCATAACTTGATTGCAGAGTAGTTTATACTTATCGTAGGTTTCTGTATACCTTGATAAGTTATATGTATCAAGTATATTCTTCTCCTCTGTCTTTAGTTTCATCAATTCATCTGACATCTATTTATGTATAATACCTTGAACATCAACTTTTAGGGAGGTAACCATAGTTGCTATGATTATGGTTACCTCC
This sequence comes from Mastigoproctus giganteus, assembly GCF_048544385.1. Classification (NCBI taxonomy): domain Eukaryota; kingdom Metazoa; phylum Arthropoda; class Arachnida; order Uropygi; family Thelyphonidae; genus Mastigoproctus; species Mastigoproctus giganteus. The sequence goes on along the minus strand of NC_143585.1, from coordinate 28,901,921 downwards.
AAAAAAAAAAATGCTTCCCACTTAGAATTTGCAGTTAGTACCATTGAAAGGAATTTAAACTAAGACCATTGTAATCACCTTCACAAAAGCAAAATCCCTTCCCTTTAACAATAGTTATATTGTTAAGTATAACTAAACAATATAAGTTTTCAGGCCCAATGTCTAAGTCTGCAAATGATACAAAGATTGCTAGTGTTGTTAATGACACTAACGACAGTACGCAACTGCAACAGGATCTAGAAAAGTTGAGCAGATAGGCTGAGAGGTCACAACTGAAGTAACCCCAAAGTAAAGTATCAACTGTGTGGTACTACACTCAGGGTGGTAGGGAATGAAAAGAACCTGGGATAATTGTGCAGTCAGATATGAAGTTTTCTGAGCAGTGCAGATGGTCTGCAAGTGTAGCTCATGGTGCCTTGTCAATGATATACAGGAATTTTTCTAGCAGGGATAAGGGGATGGTCAGGCCACACCTTAAGTACTGTATACAGGTCTAAAGGATTCGTTTTAGGAAGGCTGTAGAGTTGCTGGAACGAGTACAGAGAAGGGCCACAAGATTAGTGAATGGAACAAAGGGTTGCTCTTATGGAGAAAGAGGTTAAGTTTTGCAAATTACAGTGTCTGGAGACTAGGTACTTGCAAGGTGATCTGATTGAGGTGTATAAGGTCTAGAATGGTTTGAGCAAGCTCAGTGCTGATGGGGTTCTTCCTCTTGCTCAGATTAATAGACTGAGAGAACAAATTCAAACTGAGGAAAGACAGTTGTAGAATTTAGCCAGCAAGTGGTTAATTTCAGGGACAAATTTCCATTTGTTGTTTTAGAAGTGGACAGCTTAAATAAATTCAGGGCAGAACTAGACAAATATTTGGAGTGAATGGATGGATGCAATGGGAAGGAGTTTTTTTTTGGCTCATCCTATATATATTACTTAAAGATATAATTACATTTTTAATTAATAAAAATACATTTTTAAAGATATAACTACATATAAATACATTTTCAGAATCTTCTCTTCATTCCCATCGTGTTGCGTTCCGGTTGGGGGTGATTCTGCATTCGACTGCCATTTCTTGTAAACACAAAGGCGAATCGTGCACAAGCAAATTCGGTTCGTGTTATAAGATATCATTTCCCTATTTATAAATAGTGTATGATCGAATTCGTGTAGTGTGAACAAGTGTTATACGAGGACTGACTGTATTACCAATGTTATAGAATGTTGCAATTTTGTGGATCTGAAAGACTCACCTGAAAGTTACATTTGTAATAATAGTAAATTGAGTCATTTGTATTATAGAAAATTTTTTACCAGCAAGTTTCCACAGGTATTAACTTCGCCCAACGCAACAGCAATGTACGCAAACATGATCAAATAGCTCACAGCAACAGTCAAAATATCGGAATGGCTGCCTCTGTCCACTTCATCCACTACAGATCGCTGTCAAAATTAGATTCAATAAATATTACACACAAAAACAATTAAACTAAGTAATAATAGAAAACATAAATTATTTAATTTTTAAAATAATTCAAAGTAAAAATTAAAGCTATTAGAATAAAAATGATTCAGATTTAAAAGAAACATGTCATGAAATTAAATGATATATAGCAACAAAAATAAAGGGGTTATTATTATTATTTATATATATATATATATATATATATATATATTTTTTTTTTTTTTTGCACAGACAATACAATTCAATCTGAGGTACATGGCATTAATTGGTACATCAGTAATTATAGCAGACAGCACATCTAAGATCAGATTTTGCTGATGTGCTGTTTATTTGTATTATGAGCGATTTTAATGTTTAATTGATATTAAAATTTAATTGAAGAGTTAGCATACGATAAAGAGAATGGTACTAAGTTACAAAAAAAAGAGAAAAAAACAGTCTGCTTCTTTCAATATGATGAGAGATAAGTAAAATTACTCCTGCCCTGTCTGAATGAGTTCACCATCCTAAAAGGAGATTTCTAAGGGAGTATTATCCTCAGGAATGGCACCTATGAAAGGTTAAACACACCAGGCCACTCTTTCACAACAAAAACATAATTAAATTTTAAGTTTTTGGCCTTTAATGTAAAATTATAAAAGCCTTCAAAACCATTAATTGGAGGGGAGTTCTCTAGTTGCTCCTATGCAAGAGGAATGGTTACTCTGAAATTACTCTGTTGACAGTTTTCCCATATTCCTTTTGTATTAAGCATCAAAACAGTATTCTGATGGGCATTTATGACAGCTTGAAGAACAGGGTGGATTCACATAAAGAAATAAAGTTAAGGGGGTGGGGCATCAAACTCTCAACTGTCCAGCTCAATGTCATAGCTTGCACTTGCCTACCAGGCAACCTAGAATTTGTGACTACTGTCAGGGAAATAGGAAATTGACACAGTACAAAAAACTATATGGGAATCCTATTGTCTCGAAACTTTATACTCAACATGTTGGACAGACAACTTCTGTATTCGAAACCCACTAATAGCGAGTCTCAAATACACTGGAAATAGGAAATCTGTACAAAAAAAGGAGTAGGTGGAATACAACCGGGGTACGTCAGCCAGATTATGTAGAGCAGATAAGATGATATTGTTCTACAATTTGGCACTTATGACATTAAGGATAGGAGATCTACAGACATACCTAACAAGTATGGTGATGCTATATTTGATGATGATAATATTTGTGATGATACTGAGGCAGTGTTAGGTGGGTTGGAAAAATGCTAGCTTGGGGAGATACACTGACTAAGAATAGCCACTGGCAGAGGTGAAAGAGATTCTTGCACTGATTCTATTGGAATGAGCAGCAGCCTGGAAAACAAGATGCAGGGGATTTCAAAGACTGCTGGGAGTCATTGTGGTACAAGTAAACATATGGGCTGTGTAAGGGTAGCTAAGAATAGGAACAGGTGCATGTATACTTGCATGTATACCAATGCTAGGAGTTTGGTAAATAAATTTGATGAATTTGAGGTGTTGGTAAAAACATCAAAGGCAGATATTGTTGGGATATCAGAGATGTAGTATCACACAGATATAAGGAATGCAGAAATGGAATTTGAGGAGTACAATGTGTACAGAAAGGATAGACAGGATAGGAAGGGAGGAAGAGTTATGCTATTAGTTAAGAAACAAAAAATATCCAAGGAAGTACAGCCAGTCAACATGGCTGGACCGTGCAGTGTCGAGTCACTTTGGTGTGACATAAGCACTGGGAAATCAAAATTGAGAGTAGGAGTGTGTTATAGGCCTAATGACTCTGATGTGCATAATAAACAACTGTACAGGAAAATAGTGGACCAGTAAATCAGAAAGTTTTATAATAGGGGATTTTAATTTCCCAGATATTGACTGGAATTTGTGGGTTGGTCACTTGCACACTAGCAAGGCTTTTGTGGATTTACTGGATGATTGTTTTCTACAGCAGCAGGTTTGAGAAGCAACTAGATGGAGTAATACTCTTGATCTGATTATCAGTAGTGATTATTCATGCATTAAGAATCTGCATATAAAGGTACCAGTAGGTGGCAGCGATCAGTGTGCTGAAGTGGGATTTACTCAAAGAGGCAACTACCATCAGTGGTATAGGGAAGGGTTTTTGCTTTCGTAAAAGCGACTACAGAAGTCTGAGACAGTATTTAAATTCTATATGGTGGGACAAACTGATGTTACCAACAGCTATTTTTATTTGTTATTTTTGGTTTTTAGGAGCTTTAGCAACTAAGGCCATATTGCTCCGGGATGTGCGGTGGTCATTCCCTGACCTTTCCGCATCCTCCGTATTTGGTGGTGACGGGCTCGAACCCCGGTCTAATCAAGAAGCGTGTGCTACGCACCGCTGCTCCTTCCCACCTGGCTACGGAGGCGCCGTTACCAACAGCAAGTTCAAAATGGGAAGCATTCAAAAAATTAATCTTAGAAGCTACTAGGCTTTTCATACCAACAAAGAAATATTGTTCAAGGTTTAGGCCTAAATGGATGCCAGATGAACTAATGAGACATGTGGCAGAGAAGAAAAATGCATGGAATACATATAAATTAATGGATGACACAGAATCCTATGATATAAGCTGGTCTGTAACCAAGTCACAAAGGAGGTTAGGAAGGAAAGGCAGATTACGAGAAATCTTTGGCAAAGGATGCAAAGAAAAACAGCAGAGTTCTTTACTTATTTAAAAGTCTAGAAGGAAGGGGGTGAATCAGATTGGTCCACTGGATATCGATGGTCAACTGTTGATGATCCTGCTCAGGTAGCTAACAAACTAAATGAGTATTTTGCATCTACATTCACACATGAGAAGTTATTCAGGGAGAGGAATGCCAGTGGCAAATTTAACTCTGGCAGTGAGCTAGATGATTTTGTAATAACAGAGCAGAGTTGAGGAGAAACTGTTGAAGACAAACATAAGAAAGGCACCTGGGATGGATTGTATCTATCTAGCTATATTAAAGGAAGCAGCAAAGGAAGTAAGCAAACCCTTAGCCATAATTATGAGAATTTCCTTATACTCAGGAGAGGTATCCATGGACTGGAGATGTGCAAATGTCAACCCAATCAACAAAGGAGGATCAAAGGGAACACAAGTAATTATAGACCTGTGGAGTTTAACTTCTGTTCCACGGAAATTAATGGAGGCACAGGTTAAAGAAGCACTGTAGGATCATCTAGACAAGACTTCAGTTATAACTCAGACACAGCATGTTTTTGTTAAGGGGAAGTCTTGTCTGACCAATTTGATTGAATACTACTACGATGTGGTCACAAAGGTACTGGATGCAAAGAATAATTTTGATATCATATATTTGGATCTTAGAAAGGCTTTTGATACTGTTGCACATGGAAGACTGCTGCACAAATTGGAGTAGTGTGGAACTGGTGGCAAATTGCTGCTATGGATAGAGATGGTTGAGTAGCAGAAGACAGAGTGATAATCAATGGACACTGCTCTTCATGGACTAATATTATTAGTGGAGTCCCTCAGGGTTCAGTCCATTGCTGTTTTCTGTATTCATTAATGACATTGATGATGGTATATCAGGCTTAATGTCTAAGTTTGCAGATGATACAAAGGCTGGCAGGGTTGTTAATGACACTAATGACAGTATGCTGCTGCAACAGGATCTCGAAAAGTTGAGCAGATGGGCTGAGAGGTGGCAAAACTGAAGTTTAACATTGACAAACGTAAAGTACTGCATATGGGAAGCAGTAACCCCCAATTTAATGTATCAACTGTGTGGTACTACACTGACAGTGGTAGAGAGTGAAAAGGATCTGGGGTAATTGTGCAGGCAGATATGAAGTTTTCTGAGCAGTACAGACAGTCTGCAAGAGTGGCTCATGGTGTCTTGTCAATGACATACAGGAATTTTTCTGGCAGGGATAAGGAGGTGTTATCCCCTTGTCTAAGGCAATGTTCAGACTACACCTTGAGCACACTATACAGGTCTGGAGGCCACATTTTAGGAAGGATGTAGAGCTGCTGGAGCAAGTGCAGAGAAGGGCAACAAGATTAGTGAATGGAACAAAGGGTTGCTCTCATGAAGAAAGGCTTAAGTTTTGCAAATTACAGTGTCTGGAGACTAGGCACCTGTGAGGTGATCTGATTGAGATGTATAAAGCCTTGAAGGGTTTGAGCATGGTCACTGCTGATGGGATCGTTCCTCTTGCTCAGAATAATCTGCCCGAGAGGGCATGAATTCAAATTGAGGAAAGACAGTTGTAGGATAGATGTGTGAAGTCTGCCTTTAGCCAGCATATGGTTGATTGCTGGAAAAAAACTTCCATCTGTCGTTGAAGTCGATAGCATAAATAGATTCAGGGGAGAACTAGACAAACATTTGGAGCGAGTGGATGGGTGAAATTAGAAGATTATGGGGGGGGGTTTGGCTGATGCTATATAAGCTTGCTTTTTTGCATCATGTATCTTTACTAATGCTAAGTACAGGGCAATGTTGAAAAAGTCATGAATCAGGGTTAAATTTGAGTGTCTGCAATTCTGCCCAGATAGGAAAATAGAGTATATGATGAAAGTCATGCCATTCATAACATGACATAAGTGAAGAGTATGATGGTTGATAATACTCTCAAAATGTCAAATTTATTGAAACAGATGATTAAATTGGTATGGTCAAGGAAAGATGTTTTTTTTTTTTTTTTTTTTTTTTTTTTAGGTCAAGCAAAGAAATCAGATAGTAAGCACAACATGTATGATGTGGTCACCCAGATTTAGAACTGGGTGACCACATCATACTTCTGGTTACTTCTGTGACAGGTGCATGGTGCCAGGAAAAGCATTTTCTCTAAAAATCTAGTTATATAGAAGGAGTAAGACAGAAAGTGACTAAACTGAGACCAGCATTAGGTCTTGAACTGTGAAGAGCAAGCCATTTGATTATTGTGAAGGGACAGTTGTATGGTTGATGGGAATCAGTGTCAAACCCAGGGAGTTTTTCAGCAGAGGCTATCTTGAGATAGTGAAAAATTCTCGTTCAGATTCAGTATGGATAGATGTGAAGGAGGATAGTTATTACACATTTTACTAATGAATTATGTTTTAGTGTACCATGTAATTAACTCCGCCATGGACGGTCCCAAGCCCGGCTGCGAAAGGAGGAGGGTGGTCATCCTGCCGAAATGACCAGAACCGGGAAACCTAGGCAAGAAACCGCATGAAATTCGGAACAAGCTCTTACAACGTTACTGCATCCGGGGTAGCCGATGCGCCAGCACTGGGGACCCAGGGTACTGGTGTGAAGTGGGCCACTGGCCACAGCAATAAGCTTACTACGCCGAAAAGGACAATTAACATTGGCGAATGGAATGTTCGAACGGGGCACCACGTTGGACAAAAGGAAATCATTGCCCAAGAACTACTTAGGTGCAAGATATCAATCGCGGCATTATCCGAATTAAGGCTCACCGGGTCTGGAACGATGATCATCCAACCACCAGCACCTAATGAAGCGGTTATGCTATTCTACTCTGGTGGTGAGAAACAAGAAGCAGGAGTGGGCTTTATGGTCGATGCTCAGGCCACCAGTAGTGTGATCGCTTTCCAACCAATATCAGACCGCCTGGCAGTCCTTACTGTCAAGGGCACCATCAAGACCCATATTATCTACGCCTATGCGCCAACTGAGACTAGCCTGGACCCGACCAAGAATGACTTCTACAACCAGCTCCAACATACGCTGGATTCAATTCCGCAGACAGAAGTGATCATCCTCGCAGGGGACTTTAATGCCCATATTGGCGTGGACAGATCTGGTTGGGAAACAACAATGGGCAAGTTTGGCCATGGGAAGATCAATGACAACGGACTACGTTTGTTGTCCTTTGCCGCATCTAACAACCTGATCATTGGAAACAGCCATTTCCAGCACCCTCAAAAACATCAACTTACATGGCGAAATCCATCTGGCAAGGACTCAGCAATCCTGGACTACATTTTGATCAATGCCAAATTTCGCTCATCACTCATGGACGTTCGTACCATGAGGGGACCTGATTGCGGATCTGATCACTACCTCATCCGGGCTAAGGTGCAGCTCAAATTACGGCATGCAAAAAGATCATCTCGGTCAGCCAAGCTGGACTGGAGGCAGCTAATGAATGCTGCCAACAAACAGGCATATCAGATCGCCCTATCCAACCGCTTCGAGATGCTGGCCGTGCCCGAGGATATAAATGAAGAAGAAAAGCAGATCTCTGATGCCATCCTGGAATGTGCCAAGCCCCTATATCCACCTGCCCGACGTCGAACGCAATCATGGATATCAGACGAGTGCCTCGACCTCGTGGACAAACGGAAATAGGCAAAGTTGGTCGACTTTGAACAGTACCGGCAGCTAAACCGAGAAGTCCGACAAAGAATGACAGCAGAAAGAGAAGCATACTGGAACCAAGTGGCAGACGATCTTGAAGTGGCGGCATCCAAGAACGAGTACCGCGCTCTCTACCGCACCCTCAGATGTCTGAGTGGAAAGACCAAATTGACTAGTGACAACATCAAGAATGCTGATGAGACCTTCGTGCGATCACCATCCGAACGCCTGCAACGGTGGAGTGAATTCTTCAAAGCTTTGTATAATCACGACCCACCTCAGGGAAAGCCAGCAACAGCACTCTCGATCGACCCCCCCTGAGGTCTCCATGGTCGATGTTGAGCCTACAGTAGAAGAAGTGAAAGCAGCCATACAATCCCTGAAGAATGGCAGGGCACCAGGAGTGGACCAAGGCACCACAGAAGCGATCAAAGCTGGGGGAGATGTACTGCTTCGCCGACTACACTCACTCCTCAAAACCATCTGGTGCACTGAACAAATTCCGTTAACATGGAGGAAAGCCATTATCGTACCGATCCACAAGAGAGGTGATAACCGGGACTGCAAGAACTACTGTGGCATCAGCCTCCTTTCCATCATCGGAAAGGTCTTTATGAAGATCATCCAGTCAAGACTGCAAAAACATCGCGAGCAAACCAGTCGAGAAGAACAGGCAGGATTTAGACCCGGGCAAGGATGCTGTGATCAAATCTTTGCCATTCGTCAGCTGATGGAGGAGAGGATCCGGTGTGGACAGCGAACCGTCATTGTTTTCATTGACTTTAAGTCTGCTTTCGACTGTGTCCACCGGCCTGCCTTATGGAAACTACTAGAGGTTGAACATGTACCTTGAAAAGTCATCACACTCCTCCAAACTGCATACAACGGTTTAACCAGCCAGGTGCGCATCCAGAACGATTTATCTGAGGAATTTACCATCCAAACTGGAGTCCGCCAAGGGGATGTCGCCTCCCCGTTGCTTTTCAACATCGTGGTCGACGCCATTATGAGGCAAGCATTCAGAAACAGACAGGGCATACAATATGACAAGGATCACTATGTGACTGACCTGATGTTTGCTGATGATAGTGCTATCCTTGCCGGTAACGACGCTGAAGCCACGGACATCCTCTACGACATTGCCCGCATTGCCCGGCCATACGGTTTGAAGATCAATGCTGGTAAGACAAAGGCCCTGACAACAGATGGGTTGCAAGCCATCATCTATCTCGAAGGCGTCCAGATCGAGCAAGTGCAAGACTTTAAATACCTTGGGTCGCTGGTCCAGGAGAAGAAAGTTGCATCCACCATGGAAATCCACAGCAGAATTGGACAGGCGGCCACTGCGTTCGCCTCGCTCAAATGGTGTCTGTCCAAGAGGACCAACATTTCCACAAAGACTAAAATCTGACTCTTCCGGACTTTGATCCTGCCCATTCTTCTTTACGGATCGGAAACATGGATTTGTCTCAAGTTAGATTTGAACAAACTTGAGGTATTCCAAATGCGATGCCTGCGGCAGATCTTGGGCATCTCTCTTCGCGACCGCATCACTAATGATACCATCCGTGCCAGATGCCAACAGCAACCAACCATTGCCGACCAAATCCAGAAGCGAAGGCTCAGATGGTTTCGCCACGTATGTAGAATGGGCACGAACAGAATACCATCCACACTCCTTTGGAGACAATGACCCACCCAATGGAGCATCCAACGGACCGCGCCTAGGAAAACGTGGGCCAAGCAAGTGGAAGATGACTTGAAGAGCCGATGTCTCGACCTTAACCAGGCCAGGACTGAAGCCATGGATCGTAAGGTATGGAAGAACATCACAGAGCAAGTCCGAAACCCTGCGGCACCTACAGCAGCATACTGGTTGCGTGGCCAACCGCCTCCCCCAGCTGCCAGCTAAGGACCAAAGAAGAAGAAGAATTGTAGAAGAAAAACACTTCCATTACCCTCTTTTGCTTGCTCACTTAACATGTCTGGAATTGGCTCTGGCTCCCTTAAAAACTGCACTTGATTTGCAGCAGTGGAATTCTTGCAAAAGTTATTCCAGGCTTTATTTTTCTCTCATTTTGCTTGGTTGAATCCATTTTTCCACTTAGGTGCGTTTGGCTGTGTTCAATGACTTGAGCATTTTTGGTATTGTTATTTTGGTAGCGTGCAATATTTGATTTGTTATATAAGTTATAGCTTTCCTTAATTGATACATTTGATAGAACTGCTTTGTCTAGGATTGTTAACTACCTGTATTGCTCCCAATCAGCTTTCACAAAATTCCTGACCATATGATTAGGGCAGGGTGGTAGACTTGTCTCTATAGGACAGACTGTTGGGTAGCGGTCACTACCCAGAAGACTATCACGAAAAAGTCACTCAAACATTGGAAAAATGGCCAGTTAGCATATGGAGAGAAAAATCTCATCCACTTAAAGAAAGTAAATAAATTTTTTTGAATTTTCATAAGTCACTTGTATTTGCTTTTAATTTATAGGCACAATGTCTTCTCCCACTAGTTGTCATTTGCTGGAGTACTGATATATTTTATTGACAGATTTAGAGCTCACAGATGAAGGGTACATTGGATCACTAATGGTTTGCCTCCGAGAGTAGAATTCATTTCTTTATTTTAATATTCATTTAAATTAAATGAGTGTTAGTGAATAAACATCCTACATGCATATATTGAGGTAATTTCTCTCATCTTTTAGAAAACCAATCAATAACATAGGACATACTGAGCCTTGCTTTTTTATTTACTGATTAAAATCTCCCATAATGCAGGAGAAAGGAGGGAGCTGAGATACAAGACTTTCAGGGTTACTGTAAGAAATGTCTCGGTTAGGGGAAGCTATAAAGAGACAATGGAAAGAACAAAACAGTAAGATACTTACTTGGGCAGCCATAGTTTCTAGATTTGTTTGTAGCATTAACAGTTGGGAAGGAATGTTGGAGCAGATTATAATTGCAATGCCTCTATGAGCCAAACTGGTTATATGAGAGACTTGATCTTTTATGTAGATGATTGTTTGTTTGTTATTTGGTTTTTAGGAGCATTAGCAATTAAGGCCATATTGCTCCGGGATATGCTGTAGTCATTCCCTGACCTTTCCGCATCCTCCGTAATTGGTGGTGACGGGCTCAAACCAGTCTAATCAAGAAGCGTGTGCTACGCACTGCTGCTCCTTCCCACCTGGCTACGGAGGCGCCTTATGTAGATGACATGATGTTTAAGTGAGGTTGTAACAGATGCTGTTAATTTAGTTTCAAGAACACAAACAGCAACTGAGTTATACCAGAGAAGATCCTGAATGTCATCAAGTTTGGTGTAACAGCCTCTACAATTCAACTGAAGTAAACTGGGAATTAAGTTTAGTGCAGCCCTCAGTTTGTGTCTGAGGGGTGATGGCTTATAATGATCAGATTCTCTCCCCTCGCTTCAGGAAGGGTGGCCTTCCCATGTCCATCTCTTCCTCTGCAAAGAAGTGAGACCTGGATCTTCTCGATAAGCACTCTTTTCATCAGAAACGGTGCTTTCTGAATACTTGGAATAAATATTACTATACGGAACAGTAATTCACGTGTTAACAGCCTTGTTTATCTTGGTTGTTTTACTAGGTACGCTTTCCTAAAGTGACCAGGCTCATTCTGACGTTGACCTGTTTGGGAGAAATGTTGCTTCTGTTTGGGTACCAGTTGTTGCACAGCAATAGTTATTACTCATTCTAATAGAAGCAGTGCAAGAACCCCTTTCTCCTCTGCCTCTTGGCTACTGTTAACCTTTTTGTCTGTGAATCCCCCCCCCCCAGCAAGCAGTTTTCCAACCACATAACACTGCCTCAATAGAATCAGCAAACACTCTTACACCCCTTCTATTTAAGTGTATCCCATCCCTGTAGAAGATGGTCTCTTCTGTTAACAAGCACAGACCACACTCTGAAAAATTCTACCCCATGAGCAACTAGGGCCATATTGCTCCGGGGATATGCGATGGTCATTCCCTGACCTTTCCCCATCCTCCGTATTTGGTGGTCACGGGCTTGAACCCCAGTCTAATCAAGAAGCATGTTCTATGCACTGCTGCTCCTGCCCACGAAGGTGACCCTCATCATGTACTCCCACCTATCATGTCTGGGCAGAATTACGGACACTTTCAAATTTAACCCTAACTCATGACTTTTTTTTTTTTTTTTTCACTGTTCATTGTACTTGTGAAGTAAATCTGAAGATCTCCTACTCTTCATGTCATTGTCAACATAATCCTCTAATAAGCAAGGCAGCACTATCACATGGGTGATGAGAATTATTTATCAGAAAAACTGGTCAACTAGAAAGTCAAATGCATATGTGTAAAACATTTTTGGGTTAAATATATGCGCACAGTAATCAAGAGAAACAACACACAAGTTATTATTATAATTCTCCTTGATTGGGGATTCCACCTCGTGACAGGTATTGCTACCAAGTACACAGGGTGGTTGTTGTTATGTCTGGTGTTACTGTTGGTCGAGGAACTCTGACTATCCTACAGGTGTTCCAGATTGTGACTTTCTGGAGTTCCTTGTAGGTGTTCGCTGGGAGACCTATTGCTGCTAGGCTGTTATGTAGGGTCTTTGACACCATACCTGTGGTTGGCACAGTGATCGGGATTGGTTGTTACTTGTTGCATATGCCACATCTTTGATCTCCTGTCTTAGGTTAGTGTACTTCCTGATTTTTTCTCCGATGGGTTTTCTGCAGGTTGCCAGTGTTGGGTACCGCTATGTCAATCAGATAGGTAGCCCTTTCCTTCTTGTCTACAAGGGTTATGTCCAGTCTGTTATGCTGGATTGTCTTATCCGTTATTATGGCACAGTCTCAGTACAGCTTGTGGGTTGGGACTGCCTGGAGTTTGTACTTGTAGTATGGTACACTTTCTTTGATCAACTGGTATTTCCTTGCTAGCTTCTGATGTATTATCCTGGCTATCTGGTCATGTCTATGAGTGTACTCAGTCGGTGATGTGTAGGATCATTTCTGAGACCAGATGGCATCGTCAACATTTGTCATCAGACACTACAGGCTCCTTGCCGATGTATTTTCTATAGTATCTGGTGGTGTTGATTACCTGGTCTTGGATGGCGAGCATAAATCCTACAGTCTCGGGGAAGAGAGTCCCGCTCATGAGCCATGCATTGGAAGCAAGTTTATCTGTGATCTTGATGGAGATCATTGTAGTGTCAGCCATGGAGTGTCTTCTCTGATACTCTTTCTAGCTTCGTTTGTGCCTCCTGGTTGGGAGAGGACTCCTCGCTTAGGTTGAGTGGGGGTATACTGCTTGTCTATCTTCCTTATGGCCTGGTGGAGCACTGCTGTGTGTTTTTGGAAGTAATCTTTCGGGTTAGCAATTGCTGTTTTCTGCTGCCCTATGAGGTCTATCAGGCCTCTTCCTCCTCCTTTCCGAGCAATTGTCAGTCTCTCCACGGGTGACTTCGGGTGGTGTTCGCGGCTCTTGGTCATCAGTGTCCTTGTCTTTCTCACGATATCCTCCAGCTCGGTGTTCGTCCAATCTAAAGGAGATTGTTAGCACTGGGACTGCATAGGTGTTTATGGCTTTAACTCTGTTCCTCTCTGTTCAGCTTTGCTTTCAGCAGGCTTCTGAGTTATTATTACCATCATTGGCCATATGGTGCAAGGAAACCTGATGCTTATGCGCACCAGACAAAAAAAAAAAAAAAAAAATTCTGAATTACCCTGAGAGAGAAACAAAGGTCAGAAGTAGAAGGGAATCGCCAAGAAGCATAATGATATCCAGCTCAGGACCCTGGGTGTGGCAAGCCCACACTCACCAGATGGGAGCCCCCCGGGGTTCGTACACATGTAAAAAGTTGAGATGCTAAATATAGTTGGTCAGAAACTTAGTGGAAATGGGGAATTTCTAAAGATCAATACAGAAAGAAAGAATCTAAAATGGTGGGAGAACTGAACCCCCTTTCTGTAAAAAAAAAAAAAAAAAAAAAAAAAAAAGTTTCATGGTCCAAAAATGTAACTTTTGCCTTCCAGATTAAACTGGTGGTTTAAAGTCTCAAGAAAGTGTGTAGAAATATTGAAGACCTTAAAATGTGTTCCAGAGTGAAAAAAAGCTGTATCGAGCTGGAGAAGTTATTTTGAGGGCAAGTTATATTTTAGCTGATAAGTTATAATTTTAATTGCTTTTTTTTTTTTTTTTTTTTTTTTAAACAGTCAACGTTTGTCACACATTGCATACTGAAACCTCTGCTAGCAACATTTGATTCTCGTTAAATTTGAACTGAAGGTTTATGATTATCCTTGGCAAGGGGTGCGAAGAAAAACAGCAAAGAGTTCTTTACTTATGTAAACTCTAGAAGGAAGGGGATGAATCAGATTGGTCCACTTGATATCGATGGGTCAACTGTTGATGACCCTGCTCAGGTAGCTAACAAACTAAATGAATATTTTGCATCAACATTCACACATGAGGAGTTATTCAGCGAGGGGAATGCCAGAGGTGTATTCAACTCTAGCAGTAAGCTAGAGAATCTTGTAATAACTGAGAGTAAAGTGGAGGAGAAATTGTTGAAGATAAACACAAGAAAGGCACCTGGGGTGGATGGGATCTATCCAGTTATATTAAAGGAGGCAGCAAAGGAAGTAAGCAAACCCTTAGCCATAATTATGAGAGCTTCCTTGGACTCAGGGGAGGTACCCATGGACTGGAGATGTGCAAATGTGACCCCAATTCACAAGGGAGGATCAAAGGCTGACACAAGTAATTACAGACCTGTGAGTTTAACTTCTGTTCCCGGAAAATTAATGGAGGCACTGGTTAAAGAAGCACTGCAGGATCATCTAGACAAGACTTCAGTTATAGCTTGGACACAGCATGGTTTTGTTAAAGGGAAGTCTTGCCTGACCAATCTGATTGGATACTATGATGCAGTCACAAAAGAACTGGATGCAGGGAATAACTTTGATATTATATACTTGGATCTTAGAAAGGCTTTTGATACTGTTGCACATGGAAGACTGCTGCACGAATTGGAGCAGTGTGGCATTGGAGGCAAATTGCTGCTATGGATAAAGGGGTGGTTGAGGGGGAGAAGACAGAGTGGTAATCAATGGACACTGCTCATCGTGGACTAATGTTATTAGTGGAGTCCCTCAAGGTTCAGTATTGGGCCCTTTATTGTTTTCTGTATTTATAAATGATATTGATGATGGTATATCAAGCTTAATTTCCAAGTCTGCGGCCGATACGAAGGTTGGCAGGGTTGTCAAGGACACTACTGACACTATGCTGCTGCAACAGGATCTGGAAAGGTTGAGCAGATGGGCTGAGAGGTGGCAAATGAAGTTTAACATTGACAAATGTAAAGTACTATATATGGGAAACAGCAACCCCAGAGCAACGTATCAACTCTGTGGTACTACACTGACAGTGGTAGAGAATGAAAGGGACCTGGGGGTGGTTGTGCAGGCAGATATGAAGTTCTCTGAGCAGTGCAGATGGGCTGCAAGAGTAGCTCATGGTGTATTGTCAATGATATATATGAATTTTTCTAGCAGGGATAAGGAGGTGATTATTCCCTTGTATAAGGCAATGGTCAGGCCACACCTAGAGTACTGTATACAGGCCTGGAGGCTCATTTTAAGAAGGATGTAGAGCAGCTGGAACGAGTACAGAGAAGGGCAACAAGATTAGTGAATGGAACAAAGGGGTGCTCTTACGAAGAAAGGCTTAAGTTTTGCAAATTACAGTGTCTGGAGACTAGGCGCCAGCGAGGTGATCTGATAGAGGTGTATAAAGCCTTGAATTCTTCCTCTTGCTCAGAATAATCACCTGAGAGGGCATAAATTCAAATTGAGGAAAGACAGATGTAGGATAGATGTGCGGAAATTTGCCTTTAGCCAGCGGGTGGTTGGTAGGTGGAACAGACGTCCATCCCTTGTCGTGGAAGTTGATAGCTTAAATAAGTTTAAGGCTCAGCTGGACAGGTATTTCGAACGAACAGAGGGGTGAAGTGGAAGTGGTTATTTTTTTATTTATTTATTTTACTTTATTTTTTTTTTGGCTGATGCTGCATAAGCTTGCTTTCTTGCATCAAATTCCTCTACTAATGCTAATGAATTTTGAAAATTGGTGAATAATTTCTACAAAGGAAGGTACAATATTTTGTTTATATTGCTAATCAGCAGATTTTGCTTATTTATTCTTATTTTGTTAAAAAATTGACGTACTAATTCTATAGGATATATGTAACACTGCCAAAAATCAACAAATTCTAGATTTTGTATATTTGAATAAATCCTTGTGTTAAATGTTTCTCTCACTTTTATGCTGTTTTGACTAAAAATTGCTTATTCAATAAAGATTTGTTTTAATGTTTATATAAGGGTAACCTTTAAGTGTTTGTAACGTATATGTAGTAAACATATACTGTTTGTAACAGTATATGTTTACTACTTAAAAGTAAACATATACTGCTGTTCAAGGGCACCTCCGTAGCCAGGTGGGAAGGCGCAGCACTATAGCCTTAGTTGCTAATGCTCCTAAAAACCAAACAACAACAACATATTGCTGTTCAGAACACACGCATGCTGCTTTAAAAATTAGATCAGTTATAAGGAAGTGTTGAAATTACATATTTTAGAAAATTAGATCTCATAAAAGTTGATCTCATTCTGAATTCAGTCTTTATGATCTCATAAAGACTGAATTCAGTCTTTCTACTTTATTCACAAAAGTAGAAAGACTTATTTTTTCTTTTCAATATAAACCCTTAATTTAGAAGGATGTCAATAGTACTCACTTCTGCCTTAAATGATACAGTCATATCTGGACTTGAAAAGTTCTTCAAAAATTCAATAAACCTGAAGAGAGAAAAAAAAAATTTAAATATTTATTATTGACACCAACCAAAGTCATAAGTTATAAAATTATTTAATTATTTCTTAAATTCTAAAAACCAGCAACCTCAGAACTTGGAGACAGCTTGTTTTTGGATAAACAAACCAAACAATGTCAAATTGAAGCATGGATAAAAAAGGAAGAATGCACTGGCCAATGCTTTTTAATAATTTTTTGATAATTTTTTTAAAGGCAACGACAGTTGCCATGAGTCCGGAAATGTCTCTTCAATATAGATTCTGATGAAAGGTGTTTAATCATCTCATAATGGATGTAGTCTGGACCAACAACACTCACCTTGGATAGTGAGAGTGCAAAGGGTTGATTGTAGTCCTCGCAATTGTTAGAAGACAGCTTCAGGTGATGTTTTTCTCATTTTTATTTGAGCATATGGGGGGGGGGGCTTACGATATTTCTGAAGAAACTTTAGTGAATGTCTCCCTGAGATTATTTGCAATTAGGTCTGCAATTGTATATCCATTATGTTCCAAGATTGATGAAGGGTGCGAAGTGTATTCGGTTCCCAGATGGCTTTAGGATTGGCAGCCCATGCTAGATAAGATGCAAATTGAATTCAAGATTCCTTTTGGCTCTGGCATTAACATGCTTTGGCACGTGCACATTTGAAGGCTATTAAATTATCTGTGGTGCAGTAACAATGAAATATTCCCCATGCCTTGTTTTGAGCCTTTCTAGCAGCTGCATTCTCCATTCCACCATGGTTTTGGAAAGTGTGGAAACCGGAACAATATCCTTGGGATTGCAACTGCCACACACTGCTTGTGTGATAATTTCTGCAATGTGCTTTACTGCCTCATTAATTGGTCCCCTAGCTGACTAGTAGTATTGAACGTTGTCAGATGTCTAAAGGCATTCCAGTCGGTGTGATCAATTTTCCAACGTGGTATCCTCGACTGGTGCCACTGTCTCCCATTAGGATATCTCTAAATAGGCCTACAAGGCTGGGACAATTCATGTTGATGATTAAGCTTCAAACCAGCCAGAAGATAAATAAATCCAATACTGTAACTAAAAACACTTTATTTACAATAAAATAGTATAAAATAGATATATATTTACAATAAAAATAACACTGATAAAATATACTAAAAACCTAGAAATTAAAAGCGATAAAATTTGCTGTAGCTTTCAGAGGCAGCAGTCTCCTTCCTCAGCAGCATATGTCTACTGTGCGGCACATCCTTAAATAGCAGATCCACGGCACACATCACATGGTTCCACAGTTGGAATTTCCATTTGCGCACCGGGACCAGAAATGGCTCGGGAGCGTGCTAGCTGAAATCGTTCATCACGTCCGAGAATGACTGTTTCCAGGAGGGGGGTGTAGACGTACACCCCTATTCCTATTAATAGTATTGCTAGCTGCCCCAATACATAAGCTCTCAAGCCTATTTACGATCCCAGAACCCATGTGCATGATCAAAAAAAAAAAAAAAAAAAATCCAACCGTGGAACCATGTGATAAGTGCCGTGGATCTGCTATTTAAGCATGTGTCGCACAGTAAACATATGCTGCTGAGGAAGGAGACTGTTGTCTCCGAAACCTACAGCAAATTTTATCGCTTTTAATGTCTAGGTTTTTAGTATATTTTATCAGTGTTATTTTTATTGTAAATATATATCTATTTTATATTTATTTTATTGTAAATAAAGTGTTTCTAGTTACAGTATTGGATTTATTTATCTTCTGGCTGGTGTGAAGCTTAATCATCAACACGTCTCCCATTAGAAATGGTTGATAACACAGGGAAGTGTTCACTACCATAAAAAGTGTACATTCCCATGTACAGAGAGGCAGAAGTGAAGGGAAGCATATAGAAAGATCTATAGCAGAAAAGGTATGGATAGAAGTGTGGAAAAGGAGGTTAGAACCAACATCTAGACAGGCCAGATCGTTGTTTTCAAGCATACTCTATAATCCACCCCTTCTATTGATGTCAGAACTACCCCACAGAGTATTATATCCATCGAAGTGCCCTAATAATAGAAAAGGGGGTGGCAGTTGCTTAATGAGATCTTCAAGATCTGTATGGGAGATGTTTCCAGGTGGAAAATAGATGGAGCAGACAGTTAAGAGGAACCCTACTGTAAGACGAGCTGCTACAGCCTCTAGGTTGGTAGTAAGTGGCATAGCTTGAAATTGGGTGTGGTTACCCACAAGGATGGCAACTCCTTCATGGGCAAGTCCATCCCTGACTGTCTTTTCGAATATTTGAACAGTTACTTAAGGGCCCTCACTGACCTTTAAATACATCTCCAGTAAGCAAAAGCAAGTTGGTTCATGCTAACTCAGGAGGGCCTTGATGTCTTAACTATTTTGGTAGAATCCGCAACAGTTCCATTGTAGAAATTTTAATGTACCCATTAGTTTTGTTGGGTCCATCCAGTGGCTTCCAAAGGGCTGAGGGCTTGGTTTTCTCGGTCACAGCTTTCTTTCTTTGGGAAGAAAGGACATTGCCATGTCCATATCTTCTTCTGCAAAGAGTTCCAGGACTGAGTCGTCTAGTACCTCCTTATCCTCTACATCCATTGTTTCTTGTACTGCAGGTGGCTCTTGTGATATCTGTAGCTTTTCTTTACCACTCAGTTTTGATAGTGATGGAGCACTAGGCAGTATGGATATAGGAGTGGCAGATGACTGTTTTTTGGGTGGGCTTTTGTGAAAACAATAAAAAGCATTCCATCACAATAAGTGACTCTTTTGGTGGTATAGTCATCACAGTTTGTGTATCAAATAGTGCACTTTGCAGAAACATTCTGGGTATGAAGGCTTCCTGCTATTTATTGGTTGGATACATTTCCTGGCCTCTTGATAACAGATATTCAGCTCTGTTTTTAGTTTTTGAATTTTTTTTCATCCTTCCACCGCTGGTATACTCTAAAGTAGGCAGAAATTTGGAAGCTGAACATTCCTTGCTCTCGGGGTTTTTCGCACCACATCGTATCACCTATTGATGTGGCTTTCAGGATTTTTTCAGCTTGTAGCTTCAACTAACAGGTTGTCAGAATGCAGCCGTTTTACAGATTTAGGTAATCCTGCCAACCCTTCTAATCCTTTCTGAATGAAAAAGCGACATCTTCGTGATTGACTGCTCTCTGGTGGAATGGAGAGCAAGGAAGAGTGGTGTCACAAATGGTGTTTTATCCTCAGTTCTGGCTCTTTTAACAAAATTGGTGTCATTATCATTTGATCTATTGGGTAGGGGCCCATGTTGAGGCCCCAGAAGAAAGGATTTATATTACTCATAGGAGTAAAATAAAAATTATGGATGCTCTAAGTACCTTATCCACCATGGAGCCCTACAAGGGGATGCCCACTCGGTAACTAGCAGGTACTGCATACACGAATGGGATGAAGTTCACTTAGGAGCATCATACCCATGTTTCCAATAAGCCTTGATCCCGTCCCAGGACCAAAAGGAGGGAGATTTATTGGAACACAGTTGACCCTAGCAGTAAGAACAACCCACTGATTGATCCCAGTCGGGGCAGTCCGAGGCAGTTCAACGTCTTGTATTCAAGCTGGGCCCTTCAACCACTAGGATCTCCTTTTCTGAGTTTCCGCAGATCACGGTGAATGGCTGCACATACCGGATTCCAATAATATAACCCTGAAACCAAGATATGGGTGTTAGATCCCAGTGTTGCTAATCTGGAAGGCCAGCAGCATCACTGGGAGGTCCCCTTGCCACGTACAGGTGGCCACGTTGGGCGTAATAAGTGGGTATATAGGACTGTATTCACTGAAAAGTGCACATGCACGCAGTGCACTTTTTGTCTGTCACTTAAGCTCATCAGTTTTTAACACCATTTTGGTCTAAACCTCGAATAAAATCTCTTAGTGGTCTTTATGATTATTTCTCTGAACACTCCACAGTTAGCATTTACATTTTGCAATAACATTAGTTAGTCGGCCCACTGAAAAGTGTTTAAAAATGTCTTTGAAAAAACAAAAAATTCTTTACATTTAGTAGTAGCTAATTCTTTAAATAGATCTCATATCTTACAATCACTGCCATGCGATAGTCCCTATAATTGAAGATTCTTGATACATGATGAATTGCTATTTTTCTCTTCACATCTGTATTATACAAGATATTCACTGTTTCCCTGCCAACAGAGTTACCAAGAATAACTACCTCCTTTGGGATCAGTGCATTCTGCCCACAGTGATCTGTTGTGCAATCATATGCATGAGGTTCTAATGTTAAAGTGGGCAGATGAGCACTTGATCAGCCACCCAATTTAATTCCTTCAAGAGCAATTATCATTTTCTTCAAATACTCAAAATTCATCTAACAAAATGCTAAACTTCCATTAATTTCCTCACTCTTGTCAGGTAGTGCACACACAATAGTATATTCTGTGGCATTATGTTCAACTACAATCAGGCTTATTACATACACATACAGTGTATGTAATAAGCCCAAGTAACCATGTTCTGTAAGAGAACCAGCACCAGTAATTGGGAAATAATCTAATAACTTAGTTTTATTTTAGCCAGTGAGTCAATTATTGCTGAACAGGTTGTCTTCACAGGAAGCTGAGGCTGACAGTTTGAATAAATTCAAAGGTCAACTGGACAGTTACCTATATCAGGAGTGAAGCAAATAATTTTCATTTTGCTATCTACTTTTTTTTTTTCCCCCTCCTCAGCCAGTGCAGAAAAAGCCTGTAGCTTTCTTGCACAGTATGGTTATTACTAAATGCTAAATGGGGGAGGGATAAACTAAAAACTGCAAATGAGAAAAGAGAAACTTGTGTCTCAATACAATCAGACATGAAGGTTCACATGCATTGCAAGTAGGCAGACAGTCAGGAAGGTACATGATATCTTATCAATGATTTATTGTCTGTAGGGAGAAACAGATTATAGTTTTAAAAGCCAGTGATAAGACAAACTAGAATTTTTTTTTCAGGTTTAGAGGATGCATTTAACAAAGACAAGCTACCAGAAAGGGTCCTAAGACAGGCAACTAATCTGGTGATGAGCAAAGGCACATCCATACAAGGGAGAGATAACAAAGATGTGGGTTATATAGCTTAAACAAAGCATTTGGGGGGGGGGAATCTGCTTGAGGTGTGTAAGGAATCCTAAGGGACATGTGATTAAAGTGAATAAGGCATTTGGGAGGGGAGAACTGAATGACAGGAATTTAATTTTCACAGTGAAGTTGGGCACAGAAAAACCAAGGGAATATAAATGTACCAGGGAAAACTAACGCCCGCACCTCAGGAAGGTTGTTTGGTCAGCATATTGTTGACCAGTGGAATAAAAGGCCTGTCTGGGTGGTTGAGAGTCTGATGGATTTTATGGAGCAGCTGAAGCAGTACCATCTAGAAATAACACAAGCAAGACTAGAAGGAATACAACAGTATAGGCAGCACTTTCCCCTCCCTCCTCCTCTGGTGCTGCAAAAGTCTAGCTTCCTTTCATCCTTTGGCCTTTACTGGAACAAGGTAATAAATCTAGTATACGTTTCTGACAACACAACTATTTTGTTAAGATCCTTCAAACACTTATTTAATCACTCTGGGATAAAGAAATACCTGTTTCACATAGAAATCAGTGTGCTTAAAGCCCTACTATAAATTCTGTAATAAACACCTCTTTCACATCATTATACAAGAAAAGGATATGCTAAGTTCTGCTATACATGTACAACTGTATTTAGGAAGGATATGGAAGATAGAAGGGATGGTGGGCCATGCTTCTGAACAAAAGCAGCCTGAGCACAAGAAAAGCTTTTACGGATTCAAAAGTTAATGCATGCTAGTACGGAATCTGTGTGTTGTAAGTTACTTGGAAGCAAAGATAATGAGAGTGGATGTAATCTACAGACCACAAGACTGAACATTATGATGAGAGCCTCTACATGCAAATTTAATGGGTGAGCAGGTGTGACTGTCTTATTATGGGAGATTTTAATTGCCCTGATCAACTGGAGCAAGTAGAAAGCCAATTACATGGGAAATAATTTCTAAATCAACTAGATGATTTAAAAATTCATATCAGCATGCTAGAGAATGTACTAGAGAAAAGACCTGATGATCAATCAACCAATGGAACCAGATAACATCATAGGATGACAGGGCAGAAATAATTAGTAGCAAGTGATCAGAGAGTTCCCACACTGGATGAAAAGAGAGGTAGCATTTGCTAAATGCAAAGGAATGAGTTTTTAGAAAAGGAGGTTGACAACTTAAGGGTGCTAAATGGCCTCTATCAAATGGAGAGACAGCAAGCCTGTTATTGTTAGTTATTTGGTTTTTAGGAGCATTAGCAACTAAGGCCATATTGCTCCAGGATATGCAGTGGTCATTCCCTGACCTTTCCGCATCCTCCGTATTTGGTGGTGACAGGCTCGAACCCCGGTCTAATCAAGAAGCGTGTGCTACGCACTGCTGTTACTTCCCACCTGGCTATGGAGGCACCCCGAGAGACAGCAAGCAGAGCACAATTCATTAGTATTATGATATACCCTTAGTCACAGAAGCAATGAATGCACATATACCATCAAGAAAATATAGCACAAAGAAGATGCACAGACAGATAAATAATGAAACCAGGAGTTTCACATGTAAATAAAGAGAAAAAATTAATCAGGTAAGATCCTTGTGCAGGAAAGCCTGAGATAACCCAAATGTTGTTAGAGATTAATTGAAAAAGTATTGTTCATCATTACTTACAGAGGAAAGAACCTTTGCAGTGAGGAGAAACTGTGTGAAGCTGGGTAGTATGAATTTAGAAATATTAATTTTAGAAGGTTATTTATTAAGAAAACACTTTGAACCTAGAGGCAAGTACAACCAGAAGTTGAATGGCATATACCCTGTAATCGAGGTAAATGGCAAGAGAGTGCACATTGACCCAATTAGGTGAATTAGTGTGCTACTGCAACAGGATCAAGAAAATTTGGGCAGATGGGCTAAGAAGTAGCAACTGAAGTTTAACATTGACAAATGCAAAGTACTACATATGGATAGAAGTAATCCCAGAGAAATGTACCAACTTTGTGGTAACAACTGTGATGGTAGAAAATGAAAAAGACCTGGGAGTAATTGTGCAGTCAGATATGAAGTTTTCTGAGCAATGCAGACAGGCTGCCAGGGCAGGTCATGGGGTTTTGTCAATGATATACAGGAATTTTGCTAGCAGGGAAAAGGAGGTGATTGTCCCTTTGTATAAGGCAATGGTCAGGCCACACCTTCAGTACTGCGTACAGGTCAGGAGGCCTAATTTAAGGAAGGATGTAGATTTGCTTGAGTGTGTTGAGAGTAGGAGTGTGCTATAGGCCTAATGACTCTGATGAGTATAATAAGAAACTGTACAGGGAAATAGATTGGGCCAGTAAATCAGAGAGTCCTATAATGGGGGATTTTAATTTCCCAGATATTGACTGGAATTTGTTGGTTGGTCACTCACACACTAGCAAGGCTTTTGTGGATTTATTGGATGATTGTTTTCTACATCAGCATGTTCGGGAGGCAACTAGAGGGAGTAATACTCTTGATCTGATTATCAGTAGTGATTCTTCATGCATTAAGAATCTGCATGAAAAAGGAACCACTAGGTGGCAGTGATTACAGTGTGCTGAAGTGGGATTTACTCAAAGAGGTAACTACTATCAGGGGTAAAGGGAACGGTTATTGCTTTCGTAAAGGCAACTACGGTGGTCTGAGACAGTATTTAAATTCTATACTGTGGGACCAACTGATGATGTTACCAACATCAAATTCAAAATGGGAAGCATTCAAAAAACTTATCTTGGAAGCTACTAGGCTTTACATACCAACTAAGATATATTGTTCAAGGTTTAGGTCAAAATGGTTTAGGTCAGATGAACTAATGAGACATATGACAGAGAAGAAAAAAATGCATGGGATACATATAAATTGTTATTGTTATTTAGTGTTTTTAGGAGCATTAGTAACTAAGGCCATATTGCTCCGGGATATGCAGTGGTCATTCCCTGACCTTTCCGCATCCTCCGTATTTGGTGGTGACGGGCTCGAACCCCGGTCTAATCAAGAAGCGTGTGCTACGCACTGCTGCTCCTTCCCACCTGTACATATAAATTAACATGTGACATAGAAGCCCATGATAGATATAAGCTGATCTGTAACCAAGTTACAAAGGAGGTTAGGCAGGCGATGGCAGATTACGAGAAATCTTTGGCAAAGGTTTGTTGGCTATTTGGTTTTTAGGAGCATTAGCAACTAAGGCCATATTGCTCTGGGGATATGCAGTGGTCATTCCCTGACCTTTCCGCATCCTCCGTATTTGGTGGGCACCGGCTCGAACCCTGGTCTAATCAAGAAGCGCGTGTTACGCGCTGCTGCTTCTGCCCACCTGGCTATGGAGGAAAAGGATGCAAAGAAAAACAGCAAAGAGTTCTTTACTTATGTAAACTCTAGAAGGAAGTGGATGAATCAGATTGGTCTACTTGATATCGATGGTTCAACTGTTGATGATCCTGCTCAGGTAGCTACAAACTAAATGAATATTTTACATCGACATTCACACATGAGGAGTTATTCAGTGAGGGGAATGCCAGAGGTGTATTCAACTCTGGCAGTAAGCTAGATAATCTTGTAATAACTGAGAGTAAAGGGGAGGTTTGTTTGTTTGTTTGTATTGAGGTTTAATGGCGCATGGACTACGGGGGTCATAATGCGCCAGTTCATACGGTGTGATGTGTTTCAAGGGTGTTTACTTTCGATTTCAATTGTTCATTTTAACCTGATTTATACGTTCTTGTGTTAGTCTGTTGCTTATATTCACTTCCTTAGAGGAGGTGGTATAAATTGATAGCTTTAAGAAAGTTGAAAACATCTGTGCAGTCATGTTTATTTTTCAAGAGATCTGTTAGTGTAATGGCGTCATGTGTCTCATAAATATCTTTGAAGACTTGTTTACGTTCATTTGTATATGTAGCACAGTCTATTAATATGTGTTTTACTGATTGAACGGTGTCACAAGTCTGGCATCGTGGTGGTTCCTCTGCTCGCAACAAAAATGAGTGCGTAAGATGGGTATGGCCGATTCTTAGCCTGGTGAGTGCTGTTTCTTCTTTTCTCGACCTTCGACTGCTAGAAATCCAGTTTTCAATATTCGGCTTTATTTGGTATAATTTGTTTGCAGTTTGCTGATTCCACGATTCTTGCCATTTCAACTGGCAAATACGCCATATCGCAGGCTTGTAATCGGAATACAGGACTGATATATCCTCTCCGATCTGTAGTACGGCTTCTTTGGCTGACTTGTCTGCTGCTTCGTTTCCCGCAATCCCTGTGTGTCCTGGGATCCAGCAGAAAAAAATATCCCGTTCATTTTTGGCGCAGTCAGTTAATATTTGCCGTATGTGCCAAAGGATTGGGTGTTTGGATGTACCTATGTTTTGCATGGATTGTAAGGAACTCAAAGAATCTGTATATATTACACGTCTCGTGTAATGCTTATCTTGTACATGAGTTAAGGCTATTTGTATTGCATATAATTCTGCTGTGTATACACTGCACTCTTTCGGTAGCTGTTGTGTTAATGTTATATCTGGGAATACCGCTGCTGCTCCCACTAAAGTGTCTGTTTTTGAACCATCTGTGTATATTGGAATATAGTCAGGAAATTGAATTCTGTGCTCTGCATGTAACTGTTGGAAGATTGTTGACAGTATCGCTTTTTTATTCCATTTCTGAAAGAAGTCGCATATCGGGATATGCGAATCCCATGGTGGAGGAGTATGAACTGGCATGTGTGCCATTTTGTCTATATTAAGGTTATGTACTGCCAGAAAGTCTTGCATTCTAATTCCCAGGGGTCGGTTTGCTTGTTGGCGATTCTGATATGTTTCTGCATCGTGGATCAAAGAGGGTCTCCCAAGCAGGGTGTCCATGCATAGATTTTATTTTAAATGTATAATACAATGCGAGTTGCTGTCGCCTAAGTGTTAAAGGTGGTTCGTTGGCTTCAGCATAGAGACTATATATGGGAGAGGTACGATAAGCGCCAGTAGCTATATGCAGTGCATTGTGATGAATTGGATCCAGCCATTTCAGAGCTGTTTTCCGTGCTGAATCGTAAACTGGGGCTCCATAGTCCAATTTTGATCTAATTAGTGCTTTGTATAGGTTTAGTAAGGAATATCTGTCTGCTCCCCATGCTGTTGACGAAAGGATTTTAAGTATGTTCATGTGTTTTGTACAGCTTTTACGCAGCTCTCGGATATGCTCCACGAATGTGAGTTTCTTATCTAAGATTAGTCCGAGAAATTTTGCCTTCGGCTGCGTTGGTATATTTTTGCCTTTAATTTTAGTTCGGGATCAGGATGGAGATTTCTTTTGTGACAAAAATGTAAACATTGTTTTTTGTGTTGACAGTCTGAAACCGTTATCTAGTGCCCACTTACTTATATTGTTGATTGAGCATTGCAATTGTCTCTCGACAGTTCTCATGTTCTGTGCCTGACTAGAGATACTAAAGTCATCAACATAAAGTGCATGTGAAACCGAAGGAGGGAGTTGATTTGTGATCGAATTAATCTTTATGGCAAACAAAGTGGCGCTCAAGACTGAGCCCTGTGGAACACCTTGTTGGTAGATTTTAGAGAAAGAAGTTTGTACTTTGACTTGGAAGGTTCTGTTCATAAGGAAGTTCTGGATAAACACAGGGAGATTGCCTCTCAGTCCAGCATAGTGCATATCTCGCAGGATCCCATATCTCCAAGTGGTATCGTAAGCTTTTTCGATGTCAAAAAATACTGTAACCATATGTTGTGATCTGATGAATGCATTTCTGATGTTGGCTTCTATCCTGACTAGATGATCCAGAGTAGATCTTTGATGTCTAAAACCACATTGCGTGTTTGTGTAGATGTTATTTTCCTCTAGATACCAAATCAGTCTTTTGTTTATCATTTTTTCTAATAGTTTTCCTAAACAGCTGGTGAGGGCTATTGGTCGATAGTTGCATGGATTTGTCAGGTCTTTGTCAGGTTTCGGGAAAGCTAGTACTATTGCATGGCACCATGTGTTTGGAAATACATTTTCTTGGAATATTCTGTTATACAGTTTCAATAAATTTTCTAATTCAGTCTTGTTAAGGTGCTTGATCATGTCGTAATGTATATCGTCTGGGCCTACTGCACTTGGCCTGGCTGTGAACAAAACTTCGTGTAGTTCGTTTATTGTGAATGGTTGATTGTAGGGTTCATTACCTTTTGATTTAAATTTGATCTTATGCTTTTCTGCTTTTTCTTTTTGGATCAGAAATTCTGGATAGTATGAATCTTTCACTGATACTTTGGCGAAGGTCTCGCCTAATGTGTTTGCAATAACGGTAGGTTCAGTCAAACTATTTCCATTGCAGATCAGTATTGGTGATGGCCTATTTCTATATTTACCTGTCATTTTTCTTATTTTATTCCAGACTATATGTGCATTTGTTTTTTTGTTTATTGTAGATGTGAATTTTATCCATGCTGCTTTTCGACTCTGCTTCCTGGTAAATCGCGCTATGGCACGCATTCTTTTGAACTGAATCAAATTTTCTGTTGTGGGATACCTGCGAAAACTGTTCCATGCCCTATTCTGTTGTTTTCTTGTTTCAGTGCAGTCATCATTCCACCATGTTTTCGGACAGTTTGGAAAACGCGATGAAGTCTTAGGGATTGTTAGCTTGCCTGCGTTTTGCATGGTTTCTGTGACATGTGCTAGTGCAACAACTACTGTTTCCTGCTCAATGATATTGGTGTTGAAAACTGCTTTCCTCCTAAATGCTTCCCAATTAGCTTTTTCTATTTTCCAACGAGGAGTCCTGCTGGTATGATATGGATATTCACTGACCAGTGTGGAAATTACTGGATAATGATCACTCCCAAGAGGATCCTCAAAAACTTCCCAATTAAATGCTGTGTAAAGTGTAGGGGTACATATGGTAAGATCTACAGCTGTGGTGGTCCGAGTTGGAAAATGGAAGTAGGTGTGGTTACCCCTGTTAAGAAGTAAGAGGTTATGATTATCTAGCAGTTGTTCAATGATGCGTCCTCTTCTGTTGTAGTCGGAGCATCCCCACAAGTAAAGGGGAGGAGAAATTGTTGAATATAAACACAAGAAAGGCACCTGGGGTGGATGGGATCTATCTAGTTATATTAAAAGAGGCAGCAAAGGAAGTAAGCAAACCCTTAGCCATAATTATGACAGCTTCCATGGACTCAGGGGAAGTACTCAGACTGGAGATGTGCAAATGTGACCCCAATTCACAAAGGAGGATCAAAGGATGACACACGTAATTATAGACCTGTTAGTTTAACTTCTGTTCCAGGGAAATTAATGGAGGCACTGCAGTATCATCTAGACAAGACTTCAGTTATAGCTCGGACACAGCATGGTTTTGTTAAGAGAAAGTCTTGCCTGACCAATTTGATTGGATACTATGATGCAGTCACAAAAGAACTGGATGCAGGGAATAACTTTGATATTATATATTTGTATCTTAGAAAGGCTTTTGATACTGTTGCACATGGAAGACTGCTGCGCAAATTGGAGCAGTGTGGCATTGCAGGCAAATTGCTGCTATGGATAAAGGGATGGTTGAGTGGAAGAAGACAGAGTGGTAATCAATGGACACTGCTCATCATGGACTAATGTTATTAGTGGAGTCCCTCAGGGTTCAGTGTTGGGTCCATTATTGTTTTCTGTATTTATAAATGATATTGATGATGGTATATCAAGCTTAATTCCAAGTTTGCAGACGATACAAAGGTTGGCAGGGTTGTTAAGGACACTACTGATGCTATGCTGCTGCAACAGGATCTGGAAAGGTTGAGCAGATGGGCCGAGAGGTGGCAAATGAAGTTTAACATTGACAAATGTAAAGTACTACATATGGGAAACAGCAACCCCAGAGCAATGTATCAAATCTGTGGTACTACACTGACAGTGGTAGAGAATGAAAAGGACCTGGGGGTAATTGTGCAGACAGATATGAAGTTCTGAGCAGTGCAGACGGGCTGCAAGAGCAGCTCATTGTGTCTTGTCAATGATATACAGGAATGTTTCTAGCAGGGATAAGGAGGTGATTATTCCCTTGTATAAGGCAATGGTTAGGCCACACTTTGAGTACTGTATACAGTACTCAAAGTGTGGATGCCTCATTTCAAGAAGGATGTAGAGTTACTGAAGAGAAGGGCAACAAGATAGATAGATAACTAGATAGATCCTCATTTCAAGAAGGATGTAGAGTTATATAAAGAGAAGGGCAACAAGACTAGTGAATGGAACAAAGGGTTGCCCTTACGAAGAAAGGCTTAAGTTTTGCAAATTACAGTGGAGACTAGACACCGGCGAGGTGATCTGATAGGTGTATAAAGCCTTGAATGGTTTGAGCATGCTAAATGCTGATGGAGTTCTTCCTCTTGCTCAGAATAATCGCCTGAGAGGGCATATATTCAGATTGAGGAAAGACAGATGTAGGATAGATGTGCGGAAATTTGCCTTTAGCCAGCGGGCAGTTGGTTGGTGGAACAGACTGCCATCCCTTGTTGTGGAAGTTGATAGCCTAAATAAATTTAAGGCTCAGCTGGACAGATATTTCGAACGAATGGAGGGGTGAAATGGAAGTGGGTTTTTTTTTTTGGTTTTTTTTTCCGGCTGATGCTGCATAAGCTTGCTTTCTTGCATGATATGCCTCTACTAATGCTAATTATAGAGCGAGTGGTAGGGAAATTCATATTTTTTAACTGTGGAAATCGGTAGGCTCTAAAGTTCAAATCACTTAGGATAATTTGGTTATATATTATAATTTATAACTTTCAAGTGTAATGGTATAGCCTAATATATATATATATAATGCAAACTTAGTAGAGTGGTAGTATTATTCCTGTGTAACTGGTGTATCAATAAGAACATTCAAACTTTAATTATATATTAATTAATAACAAATTTCATAGTATAATTGCCACACATCAACAGATATATTTGTTTAGTGTAGTATTTTTAATTATACTAAATTTGAATGAAAATCATACCACAGACCAGGGCAGCAAAGCAAAGGGGCTCAAGCTGGTGGGAGTGCTGGGGCTCTGGCAAAGACAGAGGAGGGGGGTTGTCTTCCAAATCCCGGCCTTATAAGACGAGATGTATGGTTTGTTTGATGTTTGTAGAGCTATCAGGAAAGGGACATGTTACTGCCAAGATGAAGTCATTGTGTGTGCTTAATGTAAGCAGTGAGGATATTAGATAGCAACTCAGCATTGTTATGGGCATTTGTGACAGCTTGAAGAACTGAGTGGATGCAACCAAATAAATTAAATTGGGGGTATCAAGCTCTCAGCTGCCCATATCAACACTAGAGCTTGCACTTGTCCCACAAGATCTAGTTGTCAGTGACTATTGTCGGGGAAACAGGAAATATATATTGTGCAAAAGGGATTGGTGGAATAGGACCAGGCTACGTCTTCTGGGGGTAAAAGTTGATGACATTGTACAGCAGATATCTCTTAAGGGAATGAAAGATGATATCGTTGTAAACACTGGCACTAATGACATTAAGAGTAGGACATATACAGACTTGCTTAAAAAGTACAGGTCAAAGTCGAAAAAAAAAGTCACAAGTTAGGATTAAATTTGAAAGGGCGTGCAATTCTGCTCATATACGACAGGAGGGAGTATATGATGAGATCTTAATCATTCATTTCAGTGGCCCTAGACAGATTGTGCAAAGCTCATGGGGAAAATTCTCAGCAATGGTCTGTGCTTCTACAGGGATGGGATACACAAAAATAGAAAGGGTGCAAGAATATTTGCTTATACTATCAAGAGAGTGCTAGGTGGGTCAGAAAACTGCTAGCTTTGAAGGATACACAGATTAATAGATTAACAATAACCACTTGAAGGGTAAAGTGACTCTTGCACTGCTTCCATTGGAAAGAGTAGCAGCCTTGTTAGCAAGGTGCTGAGTTTCAATAACTGCTGGGAGTAATCAGGAAACAATTAAATACATGGGCTGTGTTAGGTAACTAAGATTAAGAACAGGTGTATGTATACTTGCATGTACACCAATGTTAAGAGTACAGTAAATAAATTTGAAGTGCTAGTAAAGACATCAAATGCAGACATTGTTGGGATTACAGAGGCATGGTGTCACTCTGATATAAGAGATGCACAATTTAAATTTGGGGAGTACAATGTATACAGAAAGGACAGACAGGATAGAAGGGGGGGGGGGGGCTTGTAATAGAGTGGGCCAGTAAATTAGAATGTCTCATAATGGGGGATTTTAACTTTCCAGATATTTCCTGGAAATTGTGAGTTCGTCTTTCAGACCAGCAAGACTTCTGTGGATTAATTGGATGACTTTTCTAGTGCAGCATGATAGAGGCAACAAGAGGGAGAAATACACTTGATCTGATTACCAGCAGTGATTATTCGTGTATTAAGAATATGAAGATAAAAGAACAACTAGGTGGCATTGACCAGAGGGTATTGATTTTGGATTTATTTAGAGATTTAACTACCATCAAGGGTAAAGGAAAGGGTTTTTGCTTTTGTAAAGGTGATTACAGTAGTCTCAGATAGTTTTAAATTCTATACAGTGGGACCAACTGATGAAGCAATGCAAATTCTTAATGGAAAGCACTCAAGGAATTAATCATAGAAGCTACAAAGCTAAGCTTTTGTTATCAACTAAGAAATAAAATTGAAGGTATAGACCTAATTGGATGATGTCAGATGAACTGATAAATCCCATGGCAGAGAAGAAGAAAAGTACATGGGAAGCTCAAATTATTGAGCAACACAGTGGCCAGTGATAGATATAAACTAACCTGTATTCAAGTTACAAAGAAGGTCAGGCAAGTAAAGGCAGATTATAAGAAATCTTTAGTGAAGGATGCAAAGAAACGAAACAAAGACTTTAGCATTAGTAGAGGTACATTATAAAAGAAAAAAAAATAAATAAAAAAATAACCTAAAAAAACCCTCCCATTACACCCATCCATTCATCCAAGTGGAAGTCAACAGCTTAAATAAATTCAAGGTAGTCTAGTTCTGCCTTGAATTTATTTAAGCTGTCGACTTCCACAACGATAGATGGAAATTCGTTCCAGCATTAAACTACCTGCTGGCTAAAGACAAATTCCTGCACATCTATTCTACAACTGTCTTTCCTAAATTTAAATTCATGCCCCCTCAGGTTCGTAATCTAAGAAAGTCAAAGCATCCCACCAGAATTGAGCCTGTTCAACCTATTCAAGGCCCTATACACCGGAATCAGATCACCTTGCAGGTGTCTAGTCTCTAGACGGCGCAATTTGCAGAACTTAAGCCTTCCTTGGTAAGAGGACCCCTTCATTCCCCTCACCAATCTTGTTGCCCTTCTCTGTACTCGATCAAGCAACTCTACATCCTTCTTAAAATGAGGCCTCCAGACTTGTATGCAGTACTCAAGGTGTGGCCTGACCATTGCCTTATACAAAGGGATAATCACCTCCTTTTCCTTACTAGCAAAATTCCTGAATATCATTGACAATACCACATGACCTGCTCTAGCAGCCTGTCTGCAATGACTGAGGTGACTGCACAATTACTCCCAGGTCTTTTTCATTTTCTACCACTAAGTACCACCACACAGTTGATACATTTCTCTGGGGTTATATCTACCCATATGCAGTACTTTGCATTTGTCAATGTTAAACTTCAGTTGCCACCTCTCAAGCCCATCTGTCCAACTTTTCTAGATTCTGTTTCCAGTAGCGTACTGTCATTAACAACCATGGCAACTTTCGTACCAGCTGCAAACTTGGACATTAAGCCTGATAATGCCTTCATCAATATCATTGATAAAAATAAAAAACAACAATAAGCCCAACACTGAACCCTGGGGGACTCCACTAATAACATTAGTCCATGAAGAGTAGTGTCCATTGATTACTACTCTGTCTTCTCCCACTCAACCATCCCTTTATCCACAGTAGCAACTTGCCCTTAATACCATACTGCTCCAATTTGTACAGTAATTTTCCATGTGCAACAGTAGCAAAAGCTTTCCTAAAATCCAAGTATATTTTTTAAAAATTATTTTTTGCATCCAGTTCCTTTCTAACCATATCATAGTATTCAATCAAATTGGTCACACAAGGCTTCCCCTTAACAAAGCCATTCTCTGTCTGAACTATAACTGCAGTCTTTTCTAGATGATCCTGCAGTGCTTTCTTTGCATATGGGTAGCAGTAACCCCAGAGAAATATACCAATTGTGTGGTTTTACACTCAAGGTAGTGGAGAATGAAGAGAACTTGGGCTAATTGGCAGACAGATATGAAATTTTCTTCTGAGCAGTGCAGACAGGCTGCCAGAGTAGGTCATGGGGTTTTGTCAATGATATATAGGAATTTTGTGAACAGGGATAAGGAGTACTACGTACAGGTCTGGAAACCTAATTTCAGGAAGGATGTAGAGTTGCTAGAACAAGTACAGAGAAGGACAACGAGACTGGTGAAGGGAACAAAGGGGTGCTCTTAAGAAGAAAGGCTTAAGTTCTGCAAATTGCAGCTTCTGGAGACTAGGCACTTGTGAGGTGATCTGATTGAGGTGTATAAGGTCTTGAAAAAGAATTGAGCAGGCTTAATGCTGATGGGATTTTCTTTTGCTCACATTACAAACCTGAGGGGGACACAGATTCACACTGAGGAAAGACAGCTGTAGAATAGATGTGAGGACGTTTGCCTTTAACCATCAGGTAGTTGATTGCTAGAACACACTTCCATCTGTTGTGGAAGTTGATAGGTTAAATAAATTCAAGGCAGAACTAGACAAATATTTGGAATGAATGAATCAGTGAAATGGGAAGGGCTCCCCCCTCCACTGAATTTGAGTGGATTATCCACTCAAAGCCCCCGATGAAGTAGGGGATTGACGGCCACGTGATGTAAAGCAAAAATGTATAAATATTATTATATAGTTATAAAATAGTATTGATAATTACCTATTGCTACAGATACATAAAAAATTTTCATCAGTAATTATCATGAAAATTACTTTAGTAATATGCAATAAGTTTCTAAATCCTAAATGTATAGGCCATGTGAATTTAAGATAACCGAGACAAGGCTAGCTTAAAGACCAGTATGGTATTAACGCCAATACCTATATATAAAAAACACCAGTATTTAAGAAAATCGAACTATTGTAAACGTGTGTATATATATATGGTTGTGTCCATCAAGGGTGCTTTTTTTTTTTTGCCAATGCAAATGTTTTTATAGAAACATGTGGCTATATCTTTGTTATATTGTCACTCACTAATGGCTGCAGTATATGACAATCACATACATTATAAACATCTAATATTAGTGTTCTCCCCAGAACCTATCAAATGGGCACACCACCTGGTGAATTTAACTGACTGCCCAGCTAAAATTTAAGAGATTCTCACAGTACTGTATGGTCTGTTCACTGCTCTCGATCAATATTAATTCAAACTATGTGATCAAGGTCAATTGACAGGAGCATATAATGTTAAATTATGTAATTAATTTTCACTATGGATTACTTAAGTCACATTTATGAACAGAAAATTTTATAATATTGCAAAGTATTACACTTCCCCACCTGACTACTTTATAATGCCACCTGGCTGGCAAAATTTTCTGGGGAGAACACTGAATATACATTTATGATCCAGTCAAAACCATGTTATTGTGGATGGCTTCTCAAGGAATCATTTTATTTGGATCTACCATCTTAAAGAAAGAGAAAGCTTTAGTTGAAAAGAGAAAGATAATTATTACTTACACTTTTTCCCACTCTAAAGCATCTGTATTCAGTGATGACTGATAATGATTGTTAACTGGTATAGTAATCACTAAGGCTTCAGCAGTATTATAATTTGAATTATTAAATCCTCCTAATGTTGCTTCTACTGATTCAAGAGGGCCACCATAAGGAGCATGACATTTCTCATTTCCAGGAGAGCTAGAAATAATATTAACTTATCTCACAATCAAGTTGCTTTTATTAAAGGGAAAAAAAAAATTTGTTTAAAAATAAAAACAAATTAAATTTTACATTTATATTTTACTGGTTAAATCTCATTAGTCATATCATAAATATGAGTTAATAGTTAATTTCAAGTTTGTATGTACAGTAGAACACCAATAATCCAAACTAGTTGGGACCGGGGTAGTTCAGACTTCCGATTTGTTTGGATTTTTGAATTTATCAAAAATACAGTTTCTGGAGACTAAAAAAGGTTTAGTAAGTTTAGAAATAAAAACACTAAAGTTGTACTTATGTATTTTTATTCATAAGTAACAAAACAAATGGAATGTTCAGTCACAATAATACATATGTATAGGTCTTTAACAAAAATAATTACTTATTTTTTGCTGTAAGAGTTTTGAATTTCATTTCTTTTCTGCCAGATCTCTCTCTCTTTTCAGCAAGAGTAGTTGGGTTGGAAAGTATTCAGTTTGTTGATTGTACCTAGACCTCATGGGTAGCATAGTTGGTAGAATTGGCATCCTCCTCACCCTGGATAAAAAAGACCTGAGTTAGAGTCCCGTCAATGATGGGAGGAATTTTTATTGACTTTTTTCACGTAGCTGAGTTAGTCAGTTTCAGGGGAGGGTAGCATGGCTTTTTCTCCATGAAACTCCATTTTCCAGCAAACTGAAAATAGACCACAGAACATGCAATTTACAGACAGTATACATGGAGCAATATGGCCTTAGTTGCTGATACTCCCAGAACCCAACTACGACAGCAAATGGCATCTTCAAGGGATGGGTCATTATCTGTTCTCATAGGTGTGTTTTTTTTTTTTTTTTTTTGCACCATTATCTAAATCAAGTTTCAATGCAAATTTTATTAATTTTTCCATTTTTAATTTCTGTTATGACTGTTTCTGTTACCAACCTTGTAAAATCTTGCTAACAAATTCCCACTTTCTGCCTTTGAAAGTCTGTTTAAAATCTCAATCTTTGATTTAACTGTTAAAAATTTCTGCTTCCTTTTAAACACAAAGAAAAAGACCATAACTTCAATACAGTAAAATATAACTCTGTAAATGTTGAATCTCTTCATTCCTATATCTAAACTTTGTAAACATTGTACTCCATATTTCACTTGCACGTATCATGTTAGTTGCAATTTCTGCGTGTCATATTCTTTGTTATTGATTGATGCTTATTTTTTTTTTTATTTTTTTTTTTTTTTTACTATTTTAGTTTCTACAACCCCTGCCCCGTCCCAGAAAATGTCAGTGAACAGAAATATCAGCTTACAAAGTGTTATGTTTAGTGAATACTGTATGTACATTAATTAAGCTGATGTACTTGCGTATATTAGCTTAATACATTAGCATAATTTATTTTTATTTTGCTAACCTGTGGATAATATTCTTCCGATGTTCACATAATTTAATTGTTAGAGTAAAATAAAAATATAAATTTGTGCTTTATATCTTAATTTTTATGGATAATATTCCTCCGATTTTCACTTATTACAATTGCTACTTAATAGTAGCAAAATTCAATCTGTAAACATGATCACAATAAAACAGTGATTACTGCAATTATTTTATGGCATCAGCATAAAAAAAAATAAATGCTGGCTCGTTTGGATTATTGGTGTTCGGATTTTCAATGCTCTACTGTATTTCAAAATTCAAATCGTATATGGTGATAAGAATATATTAGTTCTTATGATTGTAAAGCGATAAAGCTCAATATGTCCTACTAAAGTTATTATTAAAAACTATAAGAAGAAACCCTCATGTAGGACCGGAATTCTCTCAACTCTCAAAGGATTATGTGATTATATGAATCAATGTCCCATGTTTAATTAAAAACTACATTAAAATTATATAAATAGATATATGTATTAAAAGATTGTCATGTATTCAATTCTCATCCCCAACATAATGCATCAAGAAAAGCCAGGGGAAGTTGACAGCCTTCCACACCCCCCCCCCAAAAACCCAATCAATGCCACATGAGAACTGAAAACAATTGTAGAATTAATCCTTAAGAAACATAAGACAAAAGTACATTGAATTAAAATATCTAAAAACATAAAATTGTCTAAACTTCTTATAAGGGACTAACTTATTCAGGTAGATTTCGTACTCACAAGTAAAAAGTGTTTTTTGCGAATGATGTCCACTCTTTTGTATACATAAACCTAGTGAATCCCTGATATGAGATTATTTATACTAACCAATATATGAATTACTATTCACAGATGCGCATAACAGTCCACAAGTCCGAAATAGTGTAAGGCCTATGAACATTAATAGAATTTGCATTTAACCTCATTTCAAGCATTTCAGCAATTAATAATGTACTATATTCTTGTTGTGTATTTAAAACTTTCGGTTCATTAAAAAGGATCACATGGCTATCACTGATAGCGTGGAAAGCAAGTTCCGAGGCACATGTCCTTCTAAGCCTTAACTGATGCTGCATGTTGTTGTTGTATCCTCATCGAAAGATAATTGTGTCAAACCAATATACGAGGAATTGCATTCACCGCAAGTAATATTATAAACATTGTGTGCATCCATGGTTGAAATGGAGCTGGTCGCTCCATGCTTCAAAACATCATGGAGTTTACTAGTTGGTTGGGCAATAATCTTAAATTCAGCGTTCTTAAAAATATTAATGAATTGTTTGTTCCAGTACTGTATATATGGAACTTTAAGAAAATGTTTCTGCTCTTACCTGTTATTCATTATACCAGTCTCAAGTTTGTTTTGCTTGTCATCTTATCTTCATAATAGTACCAAATGTGTAACCCCAATTTAGAAATCTTTTTGCAAGTTCCATAAGTTCATCTAGTAATAACTCCTGAGTAGGCTATATTTGTATGCATTGTAAAACTGAATAAAAATAATGCTCCGTTTATGTGAATGGATGATAGCTAGAACAGTGTAAGAATTTGCCAGTATTTGTCAGCTTCCTATAAATTTTAAAATGTATATTCTCATCAACTCTAGTTAAAATAAAATTTAGGAAATTTATGGCTTTTTTTCTGTAGATTTTCTATTTCTAAAGTAAAATTAAGTCTGGTATGTATCTTATTTAATAAATTCAAAACATTTACAATATCATTCTTTGTAATAATTAACATATCTCTGTTACCCCTTATCTAAAGAAGAGGGGATTGGAATATAGAAATTAAGACAGAATAATAATATTATCATACAGAAAGCAGACAAAGGAGATACAGTAGTTGTTTTAAATAAAAGTGATTACATAGACAAACTCATAAATATTGTACCAGATAGTTCCATTTACCAATTGGTAGAAAAAAACAAATGTTTGATGACTTAATTAAGCAGTTTAATAGAATGTTAACTGAATACAGGAAAAAAGATTTTGATGGCACTGTTAAAACATCTAAAGGCTAGAACTAATAATGTACCCACTCCTTTTGGACAAGTGGAGTCGCACAAAATGGAACATTCTATTAGACCCAATGTCACTTATAGAAATTCAGCTTTTTCTTCACTCACGACATCTTTATATAGGATTATCAAACCTTTACATTCGACACTAATATTTAGTTTAAAGAATTCTGATGTGTTGTTTAATCAGTTAAAAGAGAAAAAGTTAAATAAAGATGATCAATTATTCTCTCTAGATGTTTCTTTGTACACGAATGTACATGTAGAGTATGCATTAGACACGATGTGTGATCTAATTAACGATGATTCATTAATTTTAAGTCTAATTTACCAAAAAATGAAATATTTTACCTAATTAAATTTCTTGTTCAAGTCAATTATATTCATTTCCAATCTAAAATTTATAAACAAATATTTGGATTACCGATTGGTCTCTGCCTGAGCGGACTAGTTGCCAAAATTTACCTTAATAAAATCGAACAGTTACATTTAACACTATTTCTCCCAAATCTAACATTTTATAGTAGATACTTGAATGATATGTAATCTAGAAAAGTTAGGTAGGTGAGCTGAGAGGTGCAGACAGGCAGCCAGAGCAGGTCATGGAGTCTTGTCAATGATATACAGGAATTTTGCTAGTAGGAATAAGGAGGTAATTATCCCTTTGTATAAGGCAGTGGTCAAGTCACACTTTGAGTATGACATAGGTCTCAAAGCCTCATTTTAGGAAGGATGTAGAGCTGATAGAATGAGTACAGAGAAAGGCAACAAGACTGAAGTGAACTAAGGGGTGCTCTTATGAAGAAAGACTTAAGTTCTGTGAAGTGCAGCATCTGGAGACTAGGCACATGCAAGGTGATCTGATTGAGGTGCATAAGGCCTTGAATGGATTCAGCAGGCTCAATGCTGATGGGATTCTTCCTCTTGCTCAGATTACAAACCTAAGCAGGCATAAACTGAAATTGAGGAAAGACAGTTGTCACATAGGTGTGCTGAAATTTGCCTTTAGCCAGAGAATAATTTATTGCTGGAACAAATTTCCATCAGTCATTGTGGAAATTGATAGCTTAAATAAATTCAACGAAAAAGTGGATAAACTTTTGGAGTGAATGGATGGGTGAAACTTTTTTTTTTTTTTGGCTGATGCTGTTGTATAAGCTTGGTGTCTTGCATCATATGCCTCTACTAATGCTAACGAGTGAGCATGCTGGAACATAGACTTGGCAGCCAAACTAGGGAAAGGTTCAAGGTCAACTGATGTGCCTTTGTTTTACAAATTACATTTGGTGTGTAGCAGCTGTGCACATAGCCGTGTTATTTAACAGCCACACCTTGTATATAGTCCATGGTGGTAAAGTGTTTTTGGCATGTAGCCACTTCAAAGTTAGTGTTCAGATCTGTTCTAAGTTTTTATTTGTATGCCCAGGAGTGAGTTTGTTTTGTTCGTTATTTGGTTTTTAGGAGCATTAGCAACTAAGGCCATATTGCTCCGGGGATATGCGATGGTCATTCCCTGACCTTTCCGCATCCTCCGTATTTGGTAGTCACAGGCTCTAACCCCGGTCTAATCAAGAAGCGTGTGCTATGCACTGCTGCTCCTGCCCACCTGGCTACGGAGGCACCAGTTTGTCTGTGCTTAGAGGTATGATGTATAGGCTGTGAATTGGAGCTGTCTGAAATACATCTGTGGTGATACTGATCCTCTGATGTACTGGATAACCAGCACAGTGCACTTTTATTGCCAAATTGTATCTAGTATTCTATAACAATCCAATTTGGTCCAAATGAGTGTTCAATACAGTTTCAGAAGGGTACATCTGTCACCTCTCCAGGAAACCAAAGATTAAAAAAATGTTCAGCTATTTCATACATTTGGTTCATAGTTTTCAAATGTTTCAGAAAGGTCAGCTTCTTATCTACAAGAATTCCTAAGAATCTTAAGATCCTTGTTTAATGGCAATAATTTCCCCCACTGAGTTTTAGTGTGGGGTTTGAATGCAAACATTTGAAGCGGAAATTAATACAAACTGCTTTTGAGTGGACAATCTGAAAACGATTATTTAAAGCCCATTGACTAACAACTACTTATGGCATTTTGCAGTTGTCTTTCAATTTTCTTCATTTCACTTGAGTGATAGAAAATATTGAAATCATCTACATAAAGAGCATTTGATGCAGCCAATGTAGTTGTTTGTTGAGAGTATTTATTCTGATTACAAATAATGTAGCACACATGACTGACCCTTGCAGCACTCCTTCCTGATGAAAATTTGAGAGAGAAAGGATTGTAATCTGACTTAACTTCTGTTTGATGTGAAATTTTTGATAAAGAGTGGAAGATACACCGTAAGTCCCATGGAGTACAGATCTTGCAAAATTCCTTATTTCCATGTAGTATCATATGCCTTTACAGTGTTGAAAAAGGCAGCCACTATACGTTCTAGCTCTATGAATGAGTCTGATGTTGGTGTCCAACTGAATTAAATGATCTAGTTATGCCAAACATGATATGGGTTACTAAGTATATCATCTTCTTCTAAGTACCATATTAACCTTACATTATCTATTCTTTCTAAGACTTTACACAGTCAACTAGTTAAGGCTGTGGGGTAATAGTTATTTGGAACAGTTGGGTCCCTGCCTGGTTTGAGACAATCTAAAATTATGGCTTTTTGCCAAAGATCAGGAAAGTCTTTCTAAAAATATTCTATTATACCAAATTAATTAAAAATTATTTACGGATGATTTTTCAAAATGTTTCATCACATCAATGAATATAGTCTGATCCTATGCCACTCACTCTTGAAAGAGTTAAGGCATTAATGGATTCTTACTTTGTAAATCGTTTATTGAGTCTAATCCTTCTGAAAGAAAACTCAAATGTTTCTTTTCATTCTGTTTTTTAACTGGTAGGAATTCTGAGGGGTGGATGTTCTGGACTGAGACTTTGGTAAATGTTTCTCCTAGCACACTAGCAATTTCTATAGGTTCAGCTATGGTCTGGCCACTATACTATAATATTGCAGGAAGACAATTTGCGTAATTTCCTAACATTTTGTGAATGTTATTCCATACTTTAGCACTAGTGGACTAAGTTATTGATGAAATGAAACAGATCAAGGATTCTTTTTGATGGCATCTTACATGCTTTGCTTTTGCATGGGCATTAACAAAATCTCTATACCACCATATGTTGGAGGAAATTTGAACTACAAAATAACACTGTTTATTTTCATTCAAACTCTTTGAACATGACTGCAACAGCACCAGTCCAGGAACTATCTTCTCACCTCATATGTATAGCTAACTATACATTACTTCCTCTTTATTGGAAACTACTTTAGTAGAAAGAGTTTGTTATCATTAGAGCGGCATTAGATATTGGCCTTGAAAAATGAAATGTCAAAAATCATGGGGAAGTCAGAGGGTATTTATACAAAATCAAAGTAAAAAATAAATATTTTTTAAGTAAAGAACTTCTAATAAAGAATTCTTCACATATATAAATGCCAAGAAGAGCACGACAAACCAGATCAGACCTTTACATAAGGGAAAGGGGATAGTATTAAATACACCAGCTGCCATTGCAGATGAACTCAACAGTTATTTTGCATCGATATTTACAAATGAAAAGCCTTTTGTAGCAATGGAAAATTGTGGGAGCCAAGTTAAAATATATGTAATTAATGATATTGAAATTTCACAAAATTATTTAATGAAAAAAAAAAAAAAACTTTCGAGCCTACAGACCAGTAAGGCGTTGATTTTTTTTTTGATTTGATAGTTGTTGGCGCATCGGCTTCTGTGGCCATATTGCACCTCCCAAGGTTTTTGCAGTACTTTGATCCAAGCCCGAGGCGGGAATCGAACCCGCGACCTTTGGGTTGCCGGGCAGGTACTTTACCCACTCGGCTAGCCCGGTCGGCACCAGTAAGGCTCCTGGAGTTGATGGAATATACCCTATAATCTAAGGGAGGTGGCAAGCGAGTGCATTGAACCATTGAGGCTAATTATGCAAGCATCGCTAGACTCTGGGGAGATTCCCTTGGATTGGAAAAGGGCAAATGTATCTCCCATACATAAGGGTGGCTCTAAAAGTGAAGTTGGAAATTATCGACCTGTCAGTCTGATTCCGGAAGTAGAAGGGAAAAATCATGGAGGCAATGATCAAGGGTGGAATTCAGGATCATTTGGATCGAATTGAAATTCTCAAGGATACTCAGCATGGTTTTGTAAAGGGAAAATCATGTATAACAAATATGGTTCACTATTTCGAAAGGGTCACTCACGAGCTGGATTTAGGGAATAATTTCGACATTATTTAGATTTCAGCAAAGCTTTTGACTCAGTCCCGCATGAGCAGTTGCTTTATAAGCTGGAACAGGTTGGAATCACTGGGAAAATTCTTAGATGGATAGCAGGATGGCTTCAGGGCAGGAGCAGAGGGTTGTGATAAATGGCTATTCCTCAGATTGGGTTGATGTAAGAAGTAGGGTCCCCCAAGGATCAGTATTAGGACCACTGTTGTTTTTAATTTTCATAAACGACATTGATGAAGGGATAGAGGGCATGATGTTTAAATTTGTAGATGATGTTAAAATTGGTAGAGTAGTTAATGATCACTGTCAAGCTGAGCTTCTTCAGAGAGACCTAGATAGACTTCAGGAATGGTCAGAAAAATGGCAGCTATGTTTTAATCCAACGAAGTGTAAGATATTACACCTGGGAAACAGTAATCCCAAAATAACTTATTCACTTGGTGGAGTTCAACTAAACCCAGTACTGCAGGAAAGGGACTTGGGTGTTACGATACAGTCAGACATGAAATTCTCTGAGCATTGTAAACAGGTTGCAAGAAAGGGCCGTGGCGTCCTATCGATGATCTATCGAACTTTTGCAAGTAGAGATAGGGACATGATAATCCCATTATATAAGGCTTAGGTTAGACCACACTTGGAATACTGTGTTCAAGTACGGAGACCGCACCTAAAGAAAGACAGAGCTTCTTGAAAGGGTGCAAAGACAGGTAACTCGCCTGGTGAGATCGGCAAAAGGGCGTCCTTATGAAGAAAGACTTCGAATATGTGGGTTGCAGAGTTTGGAAACTAGACACCTTAGAGGAGATTTGATTGAGGTGTTTATGGCTCTGAGAGGCATCAGTAAAATGAATGAGGATGAAATTTTCAAGATTATAAATGATGCTAGAACTAGGGGACATAAATTCAAGTTACGGAGGGGAAATGTTTAGATTGGACTGCAGGAAGTTTTATTTTAGCGAGCGAGTTATAAATTACTGGAATAAGTTGCCTTCATGGGTGGTAGAGGCCGACAGTTTGGGGAAATTCAAAGGCCATCGGGACAGTACTTTCAGGTAAGGTAAGCGCATAGGAT
This sequence comes from Mastigoproctus giganteus, assembly GCF_048544385.1. Classification (NCBI taxonomy): domain Eukaryota; kingdom Metazoa; phylum Arthropoda; class Arachnida; order Uropygi; family Thelyphonidae; genus Mastigoproctus; species Mastigoproctus giganteus. The sequence goes on along the minus strand of NC_143585.1, from coordinate 28,857,363 downwards.
GATAGGTTTAATTTCCTTTTTTTTTTTTTTTTTTTTTTTTTGGCTGGTGCAGCATAAGCCATAGGCTTTCTTGCACCATGTGGCCATTACTAATACTAATAAAGATATTATCACAGGAAAGATTTAATTGGCTTATTGGCATGAAAAGGACAATTGATGTAATTATACCCTAAACAGTCTCAATAATTAAATAAAATTGGCTATGTTTAGGATTTCCATGTTGAAATCCTGGCCTAAAGACAGATTTCAACACAGAAATTTGAAATGTAGCCAAATTTATTTAATTATTTGGGGTCTAGTTTTATCAATTTTCCTTTTATTATAAATAAAGGAAGTAACATCATGTGGTAATGGATATTTAACTTTCTTATTTAGAGTAAGTCTGTCCTGCAAATAATGTCCTGAGTTTAATTAAGCATACTTTTATTTTATTATCATCATTATTATAATGGTTTGAATTCATTATTATAAAGCTTTGAATGGTTTGAGCATGCTCAATGCCAATGGGATTATTCATCTTGCTCAGAATAATCACCTCAGAGGGCATAAATTCAAATTGAGGAAGGACGGATGTCGGATAGATGTGCGGAAATTTGCCTTTGGCCAGTGGGTGGTTGGTTGGTGGAACTGACTTCCATCACTTGTTGTTGAAGTTGATAGCCTAAACAAATTTAAAGCTCAACTGGACAGGTATTTCGAACGAACGGAGGGGTGAAATGGGAGTGGTGTGTGGGTGTGTTTTTTTTTTTTTTTTTGGCTGATGCTGAATAAGCTTGCTTTCTTGCATCATATGCCTCTACTAATGCTAATGCTAATAACATTTTGTATCGTCATCATTCTACTCTTCTGTTTGGCATGTGTTGAGTCCCTATTTAGATATTATCCTCCATTGTTGTCGATCTCTTGAATCATTTGTTGATAACTCTGAAAGCCTGTGTTTTCCTTTAGGCATTGGAGCCATTCTCTTTTGTGTCTTCCTGGTGATCTCCAATTCTTCCTGTCAGTACTACATTAGGCAGCCTGTGTTGTTTTATCCGATTCACATGTTCAAACCATTGAAGTTGTTTTTTGTAGATCTGCATTCAAAATTTAGTTCTCTCCTTACTTGTTCATTAGTTTTATGTTCTCTCCAATTTCCTTTGATTTTCCTTAGACATCTTATTTCAAATTACATTATTTTTGCCTTTCTTTCTTATTTATTCTCTGATCCATAAGTTGCTGTGGATATGATGATAGTTTCATATAGTTTAATTTTTAGACTATTTGAGATTTTATTGCTCTTCCATGTTTTTGAGTTTGTTCATGTTTGTCCATCCAATATTCAATTGGTGATTAATTTGGTCAATATTACTTAGGTTTCTGGTTATTAGAGAGCCCAGGTACACAAATTTTTGTACTTGTCCCTGTTGTTGATTTTGGATGTTTATGTCTTCTATGTTTTTTACCAATTTGCATTACTTTGGTTTTATTTATATTAATATTAATTCCATAACTGTTGCTTGCTTTATCAATGTTTGTTAATATTTCTTTTAGTTGTTCTTTGGTTTCTGTTAAAATCACTATCATCTGCATATTTTATGTGGTTTATATTTTTTCCATTTATTATTGTGCCTCTTTTTTTCTTCAATTGATTTCATTAGTTCTTGTACGTAGATATTAAACAGATATGGGGATAAAGGGCATCCCTGCATGACTCCTTTCTCTATTTCAAATCTCTGTTTTAAGGTCGTTGAATTTTACTATTGCTCTTGTATTTTTGTAGAAATTATTTACAAACATGATTATTTCATGATCAAGTGGGATTTTTTGTAGTTGCTTCATTAAATTTTCTCTGTTTACAGAGTCAAATGCCTGCTTGAAATCTATGAAGCACAGATAGAGGTTTCTTCTTATTCCCATATTTTTCTGCAATGATATTTAGTGTGAATATTTGGTCTATTGTTGACTGCCTTTTCTAAATCCTGCTTGTTCTTACCCTATTGTTTCTTCATATGTTTTAAGTATCCTATTTTGTAAGATCCTTATAAATATTTTATATATGGTTTAAAAGGGTATTGGGTCTATAATTCTGACAATTTTCTTTTTATATCATTCCATATAAGTTCAATATTATTCCATACTGTTAAACATTTTGTATAAATTTTAAATTAATAAAACGGGACTATTTCCAATACAGATTACTGCAATATTTAAAACAGCTTTAAAATAATGCTTCTCTCCATTAACTTTTGCAATCAACCATCAGGGGACTCTGGTGAAGTCAAACATAGAGAAGCATTATTTCATAATGCTGTATCAAATAAATTTTAAAATATAAGTACATAAATTATAGCAAGTCTGTACTTTGAAACTGCCTACTGTACATTATTAAGTTCTACTCTAATATTTGTTTGCTATTTGTTCTGCTATGTGTTAGCAGCACTTGTTAGCAGACAGGCAGTAGTAGCAGGCACCAAGATTTTTAAAAAAATTCCAGGAGAAAAGTTAAAAATGCACACATTGAATATTATTAAATTCTCATCTTTAATATTTGTTTGCTATTTGTTCATTCGATTTTTTGTGTTAGCACTCAGTAACAGGCACCAAGGTTTACCAGTTAACCTTCAGAGGAGAAAAATGTTAAAATTTAAAAAAAAAAAATTACACCCATTAATATTAGTAGATTTTAGCAATACAACACTGGATATTCCACAGAAGAGTTTTAGAAATACTGGACTAACTATAAATTGCTTTCCCTTTTTGAGAACTACTTCAGTAGAAAGAGTTCATTATGATTAGGAACAGGCAAACAATACTTGTGTTCCACAACGGGGAAATGCATATCTGCAAAGCTGCCAACTGCCTGGCTTCATTAATTGTTATTAAAAAATTAATCAGCCACTGGCAAAAATTTGAAAACTGAGAATTAATAAATTAGTGCCACCCTTTCTTGAATTAAATGTATTGCAAATTCATTAGAAGCAGTAAATTTTATTTCAATAAAAAATAAAAACAAAAGCCCATAACTATGTGTACCTTGTACTTTGCTTGCAATTTCCAAGTGTTAAAAAAGTATACCCAAAGATCAAATGCCACAGTGAAAAACTCCACACAGATGAAGCTTTACTATGGCAGATAACTTCTAGTCCAATTGGCCTCTCATCAGATAGTGGGAATCCTCAGTTAGTAACAAGCAGCAAATAACACACTGAGCCTACATATGAGCAGCCAAATGTGCAAAAGAAAAACTTGCAGTTAAACAAGCAACTAAAGTTATGAGAATATAGACCTTATAATTAAGCAGAGTAATTGACAGAAGTGATGTCCTATAAAAAAAAAAAAAAAAAATTGAAAATGCATGTAACTGAGCATGGAAGTCCCTGCAAAAGACTGCTGAAGGAGGTGGCACCTGACACATTGTATATACTGCCATCAAGGTGCAATATTAGCATTGTCTGTTTTCCCTCTTCTCATTGATGAATTTCTTATTAAATAAAATAATATTTTATTCAATAAGAAATATTTTGGAGAATATTTTGATTTTGTGGAATGCAGAAAATATTAGTGATTTCATGGGGGGGGGGATAACATATGTGCTATAATTATGATTAATAGAGGGTTACATTTTAACAAGTTGCAGTTATTATCACTTAAATGATGAAGAAAAATAGATGAGTATAAATGAAATTTTACAACCCACTATCAAAGAACTACATCTTATCACCCAAAAAGAAACTTACAAGGAAAGAGTGGAGGAATGAAACGATGTCTACTATTAGTATTCCTAACTGGAAGTAGTGCCTTTCATAGACTGGTGGAAAAGGATGTCCTGATGCTGAGAACAGAGTGCTTATAAATCAATGATTCTTACTTTCTCTTCTACTATTCTGACAAATTTTCATACCCCATACCACATGTGGAGTTTATTTGTTAAGGTTTGCAGTAGGCTCAGCAGACCTGAGCACAACTCTACTGACACCAAAGAGGACCAAGACTATATCCATTTGAGATGTGCAATTTGTGAATTAACTTCATTGCAATGAAATTTATATTTAATTAGCATTATCAAAGTCTAAATTTATGCTTAGAATAAACATAATGCAGAAAGTGTGAATCACTATAATAGAACAATAAAATTATAACAGAACAATGTTAAGACTGATGACAAAAAAAAAAAAAAAAAATTCATACATTCAATCAACATGAAATCCTAGTATAACATGCAATATAAAAACTGCAGCATATACCTGACACAATCCATAAAATGAGAAAGATAATCAAATTCTGAATTACGGAGTAGTTCTTTATCACTCTTGTAAAAAGCAAATATACTCTGTACAGCACAGTTTCTATTAATGGGAGACAGAGGAGAAAGACAGATGTTTTTCAAAGTAACACTTTGATTAGTATGATGTGCAACTAGGTTTTCAACAGCTAATTGGAGATCTAGCACCTGAAAGATAAAATTTAGTTGTAGGTAAATTCTTAATGAAATGAATGAAAGAGCTACATGTAATTATCTATTTACTATGAAAGATTCTATATAACTTATTTATTTTCATCACAAACAATGAATCACTCCATCTAGATAATTAGCTGGAATCACTGAGCATGTTTATAATGTCATATTCTAGCCATACAATAGGCAGTTTAACTTTTCAAGCAATTAGAAATTATGACCACTAGAAACTTTCTGTGACCTGAAACAGAAAATTTTCTAATGTTAAGAGTGAGTGGTATATATTGCATTGCTTGGCAAACAAACTCCATACTAGGTTTGCAACAAACCACAACTTCCATTATGGATTCAGGATTAGTTTTAGAGCAGAAAAATGATGCATTTTTTCTGCATTCAATTGGAATGGGCTCTTTTTCATCCATATTTTTCACTATTTACATAGTGTTGGTTTTTTTTTTTTTTTTTTTACCCATACTCAAAGGGTAACCATGACTCAGTCATACTAGAAGGTAATGTATTCCAATGTTCAGCAAGAACATTTCCCACTCAGGATCTCATACACCTCAATAGGTGTCACTTCCTATGTTACCCGGTTCAAGTTTTGCAGTATCCACCTTCTAATCCATTCCCAACATGGATCATTCAGCACTCTTAACCAATCCGGTCACCTTTCTTTGAACCATCTCTAAAAGGGTGTTTTTATTATTATTATAATATAGTATGAACCAGAGCTCTAATGCTCAATACGTTATACATTGATATCAATATTTGTAAAAGAATAAGAGAAGTTTACCTCAATATCATACGTAGAACACTTCCTTATGATACTCTCCAGAAATTAAAATGAAAACAATTTAAAAAATCATTTTGCAATTTTTTTCATTAAATTAATTTTATTTAATTTTGAATTGTGTTAAATTGATTTTTAATTGTATTCAACTGATTTTTAATCTTTTACTGTAATGTAAGATTTTCTAAATTATTTTCATTTTAATTTCTGGAAAGAATCATACAGAAGTGTTCTACGTATTATATTGAGGTAAACTTTTCTTATTCTTTTACAAATTATATAGGTGTCAGCTTCCAAATACCTGAATGCAATATGCCAAATATGGTCTCATCATGTTGTACAAAGGGAAAAAATAACATGCTTCTCCCTGCTTACAAATATCCTTTAAATCACCCTCTGCCTTCCCAGCTATATGTTTACACTGCACAGTAAATTTCATATTGGATTACATCATAAGCCCAAAATCTTTCTTCCACTTTTAACCCCCCACCCAAGACTTCTGGGTTTCTGTTCCCCAGGTGCTAAATCTTATGTATAAAAGTTTAATTTTAGTTTTTCCAAATGTATCTGCAACCGTTACATGTCATCCTGAAGCAATGTGGTCTAGTTCTGCCCATCAACCACCCTTGCTACCTTCAAAATCATTATCAACTTCAATTCCCTGTACTACCTTGTCAGGATCATTAAGAAAGATTAGAAAGAGACTACATTTATTACACTGGTCAACCATAAAGAATGGTCATTAGACTACACTCTGCTTCTTATCTTTCAGTCAGTCCCTGATCCATGGAAGGATCTTACCAGTAATCCAAATTTGCTTGTTTATTTAATAGCCTTTCATGTGGAACCAATCAAAATCTTTACAGAAGTATTAGCATTAGTTGAGGCATATGATGCAAGAAAGCAAGCTTACAGAGCATCAGCCAAAAAAATAAAATAAAATTAAATTAAATTAAATTTAAAAAAAACCATCCCATTTCACCCATCTGGTCACTCCTAATGTTTGTCTAGTTCAGCCTTAAATTTATTTAAGCTATCAACTTCCACAACAACAGATGGAAGTCTGTTCCAGCAATCAACTACCCACTGGCTTAAAAGAAAATTTCCACATATCTATTCTACAACTGTCTTTCCTCAATTTGAATCTATGCCCCCTCAGGTTCTTAATCTGAGGAAGTGGAAGTATCCCATCAGCACTTAGCCTGCTCAAACCATTCAAGGCCTTGTACACCTCAATCAGATCACCTCGCAGGTGACTAGTCTCCAGATGCTGCAACTTACAGAATTTAAGCCTCTCCTGGTAAGAGAACCCCTTTGTTCCTCTCACCAATCTTGTTGCCCTATTCTGTACTCTTTCTAGCAACTCTAGATCCTTCCTAAAATGAGGCTGCCAGACCTGTATGCAGTACTCAAGGTGTGGCCTGACCATTGCCTTATACAAAGGCAAGTCAGGGCTTTTTTTTTTTTTTTTTTTTATCCTCGTCTCTGCTAGCAAAATTCCTATATACCATTGACAAAACTCCATGACCTGCTCTGGCAGCCCATCTGCACTGCTCAGAGAACTTTATATCCAACTGCACAATTACCAAGGTCTTTTTCATTCTCCACCTCCCTGAGTGTAGTACTACTCAGTTGGTACGTTTCTCTTGGGTTACTGCTACCCATATGCAGTACTTGGTAAATAATCAGTCAGTCAGGTAAATGAAAATTCAAGGTAAATAATGTCAAAAGTTGCTTCCTACATCCAACTGTTTTATGACTTCAACACAGTAATTTACCAGATTGATCAAGAAACCTTTTCATGAATCAATGCTGTATTCCATTAAGGATACCATTCTTATTAAGATGGTTCTGTATCATATTCTTGTCATGATCTTACTGACCACATTTGTTTCTCTGTTCTATACTTGATATGACTTCTTTCACACCTCCTTTTGGATTGAGAAGGCTAACATAGTTCCACTTCAGATGGATCATTCTACAATATAATGGTGATCACACTAGTAAAAGAGAAGGGGCTTTATTTCGATACAGAAATTTAAATAATATAAATTTCCCTGCATTCCCTTCAGTGACAGTATTAGGCTCATTTTAGAAGTGACAGTTATGAATATCTAAAATTACTAATATTTTTGAAAACAATTGTCAAGAGGAAAATCTGTAATTCAATAAAAAAATACAAGGACCACTAACACAGATGTTTCTAGCTTAACAGGACTGTCCAAAACTAGCAACTTTGTGTCAAGTGGCAAACAATGTATTGGGCCTAAATGAGCAACCAAGCAGTGTGGAACAAAAACTAACAGTTAAACATGCAACCAGTCTTAAACAGGACTATAGCCCTTAAAACTCAGCTCAGTTTGCACAAAGCAGGAAGTTGTTAGAGGAGCAAAGATTCTTTCCAACACAGCAGTTGAAGTAATTAAATAAATGCTTCTCTGCATTTATTATTCTAAATGAGCATAAGCCCATCACTGTAACTGAAAAAGAACAGCGCAGTGATGTAGAGAAAAAAAAATATGGAAGCATTTATTACTTCATTATGATCTTATTAACAATCCCAATAGGCTGATGCTCACACTTTTTTTTTTTTAATAAAATGGGAAGTATATAATCACCTTTGAAACTTTATCCTTTCTCAACCTCAGCAGTTTTTCCAATTCATTGATCATTTGATTGATCAAAATCAAAGATCATTACACCACTCGTTTTATAGCAATTTAACTACTTGTAATTTCTGCCCCTCCCTTTGGCACCTGTTTTTGCAGAAACTTTAACACCTAGAAAAATGTTGTGGCTTTCAGAGTACTTCACTTGAACACTTCTTCCCATAATGAACTGATCCAACAATACACATCCATCCCTCCAGTTAATCAAGACCAAGAAATACTTCAATCCACTAGAGTCAGTCTCTTGAAACTGAAACCCTCACCTCTTCCTTTAACCACAGAAATTTCTTTGGGCCCTAACCATTTTATGGAACGTTGGAAAGCAAAATGGGTTACTGTAGTGCCTGAGGCTATCTAACCAGTAGGAGAGCCCACATCTCTCAACTAGGCTCCTAACTCAACGTGCCAAAGTCCTTGTGGGTAATGTGTTGAACATGGAGCTTGCTATATGGCTCTGAACAAAAAAAAAAAAAAACACTGACAGGCTGCCAACATTGATTTGATAACTTACAGGCTGAAAACATATCACTGATAAAATAATGACTCCCACCAGCCAGGATGTCACCAAGATCAAGGTCTCTGCTGTACTTAATATCCTGGCAACAATTTAGAAGCATAAATTGGGGAAAAAATAAAAATATAACTAACAAAATTACAGTAATGGAAAAAAAACTTAAGTCATACACTGGGCTTCCTGTTCAATAATGAGAATGGAGTTGGTAGGCCTAGTGAACCTTGAGTTGCATATAATTTTTCTCCTTACTACAGATCATTTTGATGTAATGAATAACATATATGATAGAATTCAAGATGATTTATATAAGCAGGCTTCAGCTAAACAATAATTATAAAATAATTTGTACAGCCAAGAAAGGTGCAGAAATCACTTTTAGAATGAGCTTGGAAGGTCTAATTTTATTTCCAAATACTTATTTCCACCACCATCAGGGTTCTCATTTGCTTTTAAGTCTCTCACCAAATTATCTAAAATCAAACCTATGCTTTCTACCCACGTTCGAGAAGTACAATCACTAGCCTGAATTGAACATGTGATATCTCCTGCTGGGTGTTTAATTTTTTATTAGTACGTAATTTATAAATTAACGGGGTGATTGTTTTCACATATCCTTACACGTTCTTTTCGCACATTAAACTTTTCCTTTGTGATCAAATGTGTGCATCTTCTTCTAAGTTGCTGATACCCACTCCTTAAACATATTTGATCTTCTTCAGCCCGACGTTTGCTTCTCTCGTATATATATATTCCTAGCTCTATTGGTTTCTTTGCATAGCATTATCAATTGTGGAGTCTATCACTTAACAGGCATACATTTAGTTTGACAATGCCTCATTGCAAGTGTAGAGGCACTGTATAACCAACCCTGCAGCAGTCCAGCTGCTGCAGGGCCACCCAAATCATTTAACACATGGGCTAACACTACAGTGTTCTTTGTGTAATTCTTCAAACGGATTTCAGTCAGCAGTAACGACAGAGAATCTGTCCCAATTAGTCCTGCATATACCCAGTTTGATGAGTAATCTTTTCATTATTTCAAACTTGACTACTGGAGACCCAGTAGGGCTAAAATTTCCAGTTCATTATCTGTTTTGACCCTCTCATAGTTGAAAGCGTGATATCAATGTTTTATTCCCCATTTACTATCCAAAATGTGCTATACTCCAATATCTGATTATGAATTACAAGATTTCAATTGATTGTTTCCTCCAGTAAACGCCCTCTGTTATCAGTATACCTGCTATACCACGAAGTATTTTTCAAATTGGAGTCCAAGCACAAAATTACTGTTTGTCCTTTCAGATATTCCACCAGATGTTTCATGTTATCTAAGTGAGGTTCAATATCTGCACTAAGCTGGAAGTATATCAACGCTAAGTAAAATTAAGTCCTCACTTTCAACACAGAAACACACCACATGAGAATTATAGAACAAATGCAGTGTAGCCACCTGTAACTTATAACTGAAAATGACGATTGCAGTGCACAGGTTGGTTTCTTTGCGTAGTGTTATCAATTGTGGAATCCATCACTTAACATGCATATGTTTAGTTTGACAAAATTTTTGGAGATAGAGAGAATCCCACGAGTATTCCATCAATTTCGTAAGGTTCTTGAATGCATGCCAGATCAACCTGTTCACAATTGCATCTATTCTCAACTCAGCTGCAGCAGCTTTTGACAGTTGTGCATTTGGCTGGATTATTTTAATATTACTTTTACAATTAATCCACCTGTTATGATTGCTGCATGTACCATACCCATATTCACAGTAATTCTGATCTAAACTTTTTTGGCTACCATTTTGTTCCATTCTGAATATCAGATATGTCCATTCTTTCAATTATTAATTTCCATGCTCTTTCAAGTTCTGCATATCTCTTGTCCCTAACTGAACGATCTGCCTCATTTCCTCAATTCAAGCAGTGACACACACAACTTGCTTATCACTATCCAGACAAGTGCAATATGTATGCCCACTCTTTACACAGTGGCTGCAAGCAGGCTCTTATCACTTGCAAGTTTTTGCAGTGTGGTCAAATGAATGGCAGTTGTAACATCTAGTGACCAAATGAAATGTATTTAGCCAATAGGACATCACTGCTATATAAACTCTTCCTGATTTATCAAATATTTATATATGCGACCGGACACTGCAATTATCCAGTTCCTGCCAGTTTTTGTTTTGTATATACTTCCAAAGGTTCTTACTGTGTTCTATCTACATTCACATAGCTCAAGTTTCTCCCATATATATATATATATATATATCATTCAAAAGCTCCTCTTTGTTTATTCCTTTTTTTTTTTGGTTTTTCAGGAGCATTAGCAACTAAGGCCATATTGCTCCGAGATATGCGGTGGTCATTCCCTGACCTTTCCGCATCCTCAGTATTTGGTGGTGAAGGGATCGAACCCTGGTCTAATCAAGAAACGTGTATAACACACTGCTGCTCCTTCCCACCTGGCTACGGAGGTGCCTTGTTCCTTCATCAATACCATAGATAATTATTTTTGGATTCAGTTCTTTAGGCTTCAAAAATGAAATGACGAATCCATTAATTTTTCTTTAATTCACTGATATCATTTTCAGTCCCCAATTCCAGTATAATACCTCTTTCCACATTTGTCGTACCTTCCGAATCCTTAGTATCTTCCGCATTCTTGACATTGCCCTACCAACAGCCAGTTGAACATCTTTACTGCTCTTTAGACTTGAATCTTGGGCAGATGATATGGCTGCAGTGTCGGCCAAATCATTTCCTCAAATCCCTATTTGGCTGAGGATCCAGCAGAAACAGATATCAAAAGTACCTTTATCTAGGGGGTTCAGTATCATTATCTGAATATGCTGAACCCAGAAAAGGGTAGGATGTGTACTGTGCATCATCACTGATAAAAGCATGATGTGCACTGACCAAGAAAGTCAGTGTATATAATAAACCACTGGTATTGAGTTCTTATGTCAACCAAGACTAAATCTAGCATGCAGCTCTGCAGTGTATATGCTGTATTTTAAGGTGATCTACTAAGATATTATTAGCCATATGGTACAAGGAAGCTTGAGGCTTATGCTGTATTGTCTGAAAAGATAGCATGAGGCACACACAAAACCCTGACTGAGCACTCTGTATAAACTGGCAAGTCAAAATGTTCAGGTCTGTGTTGTGCATAGGGCTGACAGTAGATGGAAGACAGAATATCAGGGCGCCTTCGTAGCCAGGTGGGAAGGAGCAGCAGTGCGTAGCACACGCTTCTTGATTAGACCAGGGTTCGAGCCAGTCGCCACCAAATACGGAGGATGCGGAAAGGTCAGGGAATGACCACCGCATATCGCGGAGCAATATGGCCTTAGTTGCTAATGCTCCTAAAAACAAATAACAAAGAGAATATCAGACTTCATCCAGTTCTTAAGGGAGAAATCACATGCTGGAATTTAAGCATACCAGGGTGGTGGGAGTTGCTTTGGTGATTGGGGAGCCTTATCTACATGATGTTGAGCTATTTGAGTAGCTCTTCAACACAAATAGTGGATGGGAGGTTGGCAGTCTTATGGGTATTATAAAGATTTTTCCATCATCGCTCAAAAATGCACATCTATGTGAGGTGTTCTGGCAGAGAGCATACTGTAGAAGACTGTTCTTGTCGAAGCAACAAGCATGGTCCATTTGCTTCCACATATAGACTTTGTACAAGAGATGTTCTGAATGCACCAGCAGCAGCAATACCTGATGGTGAATAGGGTCAAGCCACTAAAGGCTAATATTTCTGGTAGAGGCATATACATAATCTAATTTTGATCATGCAAGTGCATGATCCAGGCCAAGTAAAGTGCACCTGTCTACACCCAAAGAACTTACTTAACAAGTAGAGGTCACTGTTGAAAAAAAGCCGTGAATTAGGGTTGAATTTGAAAGTGTAGTAGTAGTAGTAGTGGCATATGATGCAAGAAAGCAAGTGTAGGAGCTTATGCAGCATCAGCCAAAAAAAAAAAAAAAACACCATTCCCTCCAAATACCTGTCCAGTTCCTCCTTAAATTTATTTAACCTATCAACTTCCACAACGACAGATGGAAGTTTGTTCCAGCAATTAACCACCCGCTGGCTAAAGGCAAATTTCCGCACATCTATTATACATCTGTCCTTTCTTAATTTGAACTTATGTCCCCGTAGGTTCGTAATCTGGACAAGTGGAAGGATCCCATCAGAATTCAGCGTGCTCAACCCATTCAAGGCCTTATAGACCTCAATCAGATCACCGCGCAGGTGCCTAGTCTCCAGCAACTGTAATTTGCAGAACTTAAGCCTCTCTTGGTAAGAGAATCCCTTCATTCCCCTCACCAATCGTGTTGCTCTTCTCTGTACACGCTCTGCAATCGTGTCTGCAATTCTGCCCAGACACGATAGGAGGGAGTATATAATGAGAGCCCTGTCGATCAATTCGGCCCTGGAGAGGTTGTGCAAGGCTCAAGGGATAGAATTTTTTTTAAGCCTGGTCTGTGCTTGTTGACAGTAGAGACTGCTTCTACAGAGATGGGATACACTTAAATAGAAAAGGTGCAAGAATATTTGCTGATGCTATCGAGGCAGTGTTAGGTGGGTCACAAAAATGCTAGCGTGTTGGGGGGGGGGACAGAGACTAAAAGGTTAACAGTGGCCACAGGCAAAGTTGATTCTTGCACTGCTTCTATTAGAATGGGCAGCAGACTGGAAACCAAGGTAATAGAGATTTCTAAGACTACTGCGAGTAATAGTGGAACAAGTAAATACATGGGCTGTGTTAGGGTAGCTAAGAATAGAACAGGTGCATGTATACTTGCGTGTACACCAATGCTAGGAGTTTAGTAAATAAATTTGAGGTATTACTCAAAACAAAGGCAGATATTGTTGGGATTTCAGAAACGTGGTGTCACACAGATATAAGGAATGCAGAACTGGAATTTGGGGAGTACAATGTCTACAGAAAGGATAGACAGGGAGGAGGGGTTATGCTATTAGTTAAGAAATACATAAAATTCAAGGAAGTGAAGCCAGTCGACATCGCTGGACAGTGCCGTGTCGAGTCAGTTTGGTGTGACATAAGCAATGGGAGATCAAAATTGAGAGTAGGAGTGTGCTATAGGCCTAATGATTCTGATGAGTATAATAAGAAACTGTACAGGGAAATAGAGTAAATCAGAGAGTCTTATAATGGGGAATTTTAATTTCCCAGATATTGACTGGAATTTGGGGGCTGGTCACTCACACACTAGCAAGGCTTTTGTGGATTTATTCTATGATTGTTTTCTACATCAGCATGTTTGGGAGGCAACTAGAGGGAGTAATACTCTTGATTTGATTATAAGTAGTGATTCTTCACACATTAAGAATCTGCAGATAAATGAACCACTAGGTAGCAGTGATCACGGTGTGCTGAAGTGGGATTTACTCAAAGAGGTAACTACCATTAGGGGTAAAGGGAAGGGTTATTGCTTTCGTAAATGCGACTACGATGGACTGAGACAGTATTTAAATTCTATACAGTGGGACCAACCGATGATGCTACCAACAGCAAATTCAAAATGGGAAGCATTCAAAGAACTTATCTTGGAAGCTACTAGGCTTTACATACCAACTAAGAAATATTGTTCAGGGTTTAGGCCTAAATGGATGTCAGATGAACTAATGAGACATATGGCAGAGAAGAAAAATGCATGGGATACATACAAATTAACATGTGACACAGAAGCCTATGATAGATAAAAGCTGATCTGTAACCAAGTTACAAAGGAGGTTAGGCAGGCGAAGGCAGATTACGAGAAATCTTTGGCAAGGGATGCAAAGAAAAACAGCAATGAGTTCTTTACTTATGCAAACTCTAGAAGGAAGGGGATGAATCAGATTGGTCCACTTGATATTGATGGGTCAACTGCTGATGATACTGCTCAGGTAGCTAACAAACTAAATGAATATTTTGCATCGACATTCACACATGAGGAGTTATTCAGCGAGGGGAATGCCAGAGGTGTATTCAACTCTGGCAGTAAGCTAGAGAATCTTGTAATAACAGAGTAATGTGGAGGAGAAATAGTTGAAGATAAATACAAGAAAGGCACCTGGGGTGGATTGGATCTATCCAGTTATATTAAAGGAGGCAGCAAAGGAAGTAAGCAAAACCTTAGCCATAATTATGAGAGCTTCCTTGGACTCAGGGGAAGTACTCATGGACTGGAGATGTGCAAATGTGACGCCAATTCACAAAGGAGGATCAAAGGCTGACAAAAATAATTATAGACCTGTGAGTTTAACTTCTATTCCCGGAAAATTAATGGAGGCACTGGTTAAAGAAGCACTGTAGGATCATCTAGTCAAGACTTCAGTTATAGCTTGGACACAGCATGGTTTTGTTAAGGGGAAGTCTTGCCTGACCAATTTGATTGAATACTATGATGCAGTCACAAAAGAACTGGATGCAGGGAATAACTTTGATATTATATACTTGGATCTTAGAAAGGCTTTTGATACTGTTGCACATGGAAAACTGCTGCACAAATTGGAGCAGTGTGGCATTGGAGGCAAATTGCTGCTATGGATAAAGGGGTGGTTGAGGGTAAGAAGACAGAGTGGTAATCAATGGACACTGCTCATTGTGGACTAATGTTATTAGTGCAGTCCCTCAGGGTTCAAGTATTGGGTCCATTGTTTTCTGTATTTATAAATGATAATGATGGTATATCAAGCTTAATGTACAAGTTTGCAGACGATACGAAGATTGGTAGGGTTGTCAAGGACAGTACTGACACTATGCTGCTGCAACAGGATCTGGAAAGGTTGAGCAGATGGGCTGAGAGGTGGCAAATGAAGTTTAACATTGACAAATGTAAAGTACTATATATGAGAAACAGCAGCCCCAGAGCAACGTATGACTTTGGGAGCCATGACTGGGTAATGAAAGAGACTTGGGGGTGGTTGTGCAGGCAGATATGAAGTTCTCTGGACAGTGCACATGGGCTGCAAGAGTGGCTAATGGTGTATTGTCAATGATATATAGGAATTTTTCTAGCAGGGATAAGGAGGTGATTATTCCCTTGTATAAGGCAATGGTCAGGCCACACCTAGAGTACTGTATACAGGCCTGGAGGCCTCATTTCAAGAGCTGCTGGAACGAGTACAGAGAAGGGCAACAAGATTAGTGAATGGAACAAAGGGGTGCTCTTACGAAGAAAGGCTTAAGTTTTGCAAATCAGTGTCTGGAGACTAGGCACCAGCGAGGTGATCTGATAGAGGTGTATAAAGCCTTGAATGGTTTGAGCATGCTGGATACTGATGAGATTCTTCCTGTTGCTCAGAATAATCACCTGAGAGGGCATAAATTCAAATTGAGGAAAGACAGATGTAGGATAGACATGCGGAAATTTGCCTTTGGCCAGCGGGTGGTTGGTTGGTGGAACAGACTTCCATCCCTTGTCGTGGAAGTTGATAGCCTAAATAAGTTTAAGGCTCAGTTGGACAGGTATTTCGAACGAACAGAGGGGTGAAGTGGAATTGGTTTTTTTTTTTTTTTTTTTAATTTTTTTGACTGATGCTGCATAAGCTTGCTTTCTTGCATCAAATGCCTCTACTAATGCTAATGCTTACTAGAAGAGACAGTGTAGCAGCCCCCTCATGCATTTTGTGCATAGCTTACAGATATGGAAAAATGTCAATTTTTTTTTGTCAAAGAGGAGTCCCAAGAATTTAGTCTCTGCTACTACTGGAATGATGCTTTTTCCAAGTCAATTCCGGTTCACGATGAAGGTTATGATTGTGACAGAAATTGATGCAAACCATCTTCTGTTGTGAGAACCCAAAACCATTGGCCATTGCCCAGCTAAAGGCAATCAATGACTTGTTGCAGTTGCCTCTCGATAACCCTCATGTTGCATGACTGAGAAGATATGCTGAAGTCATCAATGTAGATTGCACCATTTATGGTTGGAGAAAGTTCATAGTTGGAGGAAGTGTAGCACTTGCAGTACTCCCTCATTTTTTTAAAGGACAGAGAGGGTGGATCCCATAAAAACTTGGAAAAAAATAATGGGACAAAAAGTTCAATAAAAATGGAAAGAATACAGATCTTTAAAAATACCAAATCTCCAAGTTGTGTCGCACACTTTTTCCGTATCAAAGATGGGCACTAAGTGCTCTCTTTTTAGGAGAGCACCTCGAACAGATTTTTCCATTCTAATCAAGTGGTCCCAAGTGGATCTGTTTGTTAGGAAGCCACACTGAATGTGGGAGAGAAGGTCATCTGATTCTAAGTACTATAAAAGATGAGTGTTGACTATTCTCTCCAATATTTTGCACAGCAACTCCAGCAGCTAGAATGAGTAATTTATTAACAGTAATTTGTTGAAATTTGGATTCTTTCCTGGCTTAGCAAAAACAAGAATAATTGCCTTGTATCCAGAAAACTGCTCTTCAGGGAGGATTTTGTTGTATAGGAAAAGGTGGTCCACTGATTTTGGTGAAAGGTGTTTAATTATTTCATAATGGATGTCACCTAACCCAAGCACGGTACTAAGTACTATAGGTTCTAATACCTCTCGTGTTTGGGGTTCTAAAAAAATAAAAAAAAAAAACCTGGTCTAACAGTGCTTGCTTTTGTAAGACAAAGAGCTACCTTGAATCAGTGTATGGTAAATGGTCCATTATATGGGGAAACTGATTTAAAATTAAGGTCCTAATTTTCGGTTTTTTATTCAAGGATCAGAAACACTGAGGAGTAAGATAATGTTCTGAGATGTCAGAATATGTTTCCCCAGTAACACTGGCTATTGCAGCCAAGTCTGCAATAGCCAGTGTTACTGGGATGCACTATTGCAGCCAAGTCTGCAATAGTGCATCCATTATTTTCCAGGACTGATGAGGGGCATAACATATTTTCCTACATTTTCCAGATTTTGTCCTAGACCACTTTAGAGCTGGTTATCTGAGTAATACAAGAGATAAAACAGATCCACAAATCCTTTTGGCTCTTACATTGGATATAAGATGCTTTAGCATTTACCTGTCTAAAGGCTGGAAAAATTTGCTGTTGTGGGATATCGTCAGAATATTTCCCAAGCTTTGTTTAGTGCCTTTTTTGCTGCTGTGCTGTGCACTGAATTCCCCCATGGTTTGAGGAATGGTGGAAATTGGATGGATGTTTTGGAATTGCAGCTGCATGGACAATACTTTCTGTAATATAGGCAACTGAATCACTGATAGGCTCCTGACTGTACTGATATCGAAATTTTCCATAGGGTGGAAGACATTCCAGTCAGCCTAAAAGGAAGACAGTCTTCAACTATTTAAGCAAGTTATCAATTGATCACTTCCATTTGGGTTCTCCTTCACCTGCCAAGTAAGTGAAGAGGAGCAAACAGAAAGATCAATGGCTGAAAACAGAGATAGGCATATGGAAGTAGGTGTTTGTTCCCACATTTAAAAGGCAGAGATCACTGTCACTGAGCATATGCACTCTGACTGTTCCCTTCCAATGATGTCGACACTACCCTAAAGAGTAGCATGTCCATGAAAATCCAAGAAGTGGGGGGGGGGGAGATTGCATTACAAGATCATCAAGGTCTTTCTGGAAGATGTCAGTTCCAGGTGGCAAGTAAACAGAGCAGACTATTAATAAAAACCCCACTGTAAAGCAAATTGCTAGAGCCTCTATAAGCTAGTATCAATGGCTGAAATGGAGTATGGTTGCCTACAAGGATAGTGACCTCCAAGAGTAGGCCATCTACAATTCTATCCTTACAAACAGTAGTAACAGTTACACATGTTTAGGTTGTCACTTGCCTTTTAGATAATTCTCCTATAAGGAAAGGCGGGCAGGCTGGTGCATGCTTTTGCAGGAGTGCCTCGATGTCATCTGTATTTTGTCAGAATCCATGACAATTCCACTGTAGGAATTTAGCCACTGCCTGGGCTTGCTGGATTTGCTGATCTGCTTCCAAAGTGCCAAGGACTTAATTTTTTTCAGTCTTCGATTTATCTTTTCTTGGATGCTGTCCTGGGTCCATTTTCTCCTTTGCAGAGTTGTAAGACCAATTCATTGGGTACCACCTAGTTTTGACTTCCATTCCCCCCCCTCCTTTGTACTGCTGTTTGCAGTTGGAGTTTTTATAGTGACCCATTACCATTGGATTTTTTTGTAACTGAAGAACAAGGAGGCATCAATATTGGAGTGGCTGCTGACTGAATTTTCTACACTGGTTTTTCTGAACTCAGTAAATAGCAGGCAGTGGATGTGTAAATGACTCTTTTACAGGTAGTCATTTCTGTTTGAGTACTGATTGAACATTTCTTAACAATATGTTGCCTTATTGCTCTTCCCTGGTTTAACTGCTTTTCTGGTATAAGATATCCAAGCTCTACCATTGGTCTTTGTATTTCTTTTTCTTCCTTCCACCTGCATATTCTTAGGCATTGAGAGTATGCAGGTAGAAGGAAGGCAAAACTACTAGCCAAATGATCCTGGCTGAGCCTTCCAGGACCATCAGTCTCAATCAAAGCAGGAGCCAGGCCCCTCAACTACCAGGATCCCCCTTTCTGAGGTTGCACAGGTCAAAGTGCATGACAAACATGCCATATTCCTATGGTGTTAGCCTGGAACCTAGGCTGTGGGCATTGGATCCCAGTCGTACTAATCTGGACCATTTGCATCAGTGGGAGGTCCCCTCACCAGAGTCAAGGGGACATGTAGAAGGAGAACTATATCCTCATTATCTGATTTCTCTATACTCAATATCCATATTTTGATCCAATTGTTTATTCCATGCAGGATTTGAATCTTTCTTTTTGTCAATGATTCTGACTTGGGCACATTGTCATATGGACTGATATTAGTAGAATTTGTACTCTACAGTGCTGTCAGTGCATTATCGTCCATGAGGAAAGATCTGGCCCACTGAGAAAGATATTTTAGGAGGAATTGTAAAATCTGTCTCTGTGTCAAAAATTTTTTAGTGTTTATGATTGCAATGGCATATGATTTGGAAAGCTTATCCATTTGTGCGCTTCTTGATACGAGACATTTTCCTCCACCTTGTACTTTATAGTATATAACAGAACTATGGTGCTCAATATGTTGATATCACTATTTGTAGATTGTAGAATAATAAGAGAAATTAATTTCTGGAGAGTATCATATTGAAGTAAATTTCTCTTATTCTTCTACAAACCTTGTACTTTAGAAATTTTTACCCATTTTCCATGATTCACAAGCTTGGGAACATGCAGGATGAACATCCTGATAATTGGGACATTGTTGTGTTATAGCAGTGCAATCAAATTGGGAGTGGTCTTTTTAGCCACACAAAGACCAAATAGCCCTGACATGCTGTTTGGGAATTTACATAATTCTAGCATTTGAAGTATCTAAATGGATTTGAAATATGCACAAAACTTGCAAGAAAAGTAACCAGCTTTAACTGATGTAGAGGATTTGGAGTACTAAAGGTAAGAATAATGTTCCTTGCATGGGCAAGAACACCATCTGGTTTGGTCATTATTCTTTTGGCATTCAAGTTGTGCTTTAAGTTCTTCAGTAATTTCTTCCTTGAGAAGGAAGGAAATTAAGGAAGTCACATTCCAAAAATGTTCCCTTTAGAGGTGTTTAAAGTTCTGTGTGGGAGTTGCAGAAAAGGCCTCCAAAAGTTGTTTGCTTCAAGGGCTGCCTAGAACAATTGGGATGAGATGTTTCTACAAGGTCTCCTGAGCAAAGGGACTATTTTTGGAGTACCTGCTATAGCTTCTATGCTCTTCTGCACAAGTAGAGATAAGCTGCAAAGATTTCATTAATAATGAATGTATAATTAGGAAAGCAGTTAAGTCTGGTAAAGAATGATTTTTTTTATTCTTTTTGGTTGTCATGCTCAATATGTGAGCTTTATAGCTCTATAGTCACTGAGATTAAGGGGTCTATATTTTTTCCTTTTTGCCCTGAGTACTGGATTTATACTCATGTTACTGGTCCCAAACATGTGGAGGCAGGAGCAGTGCCGCCAGTGACCAAGAAATAAGTCAGTGTGTTAATGAAGTTAGTTATGTTTACAAGAAGAAATGAGTCTTTCCTTTCTTGATAGAAAGCTTACTTCTTTATTTTGAAGGAATCAAAAATTAAATAACTTTGTAAATTAAAAGACTTTAATATTCTCTTTAATCAGCTGACTGGAAAGAAGACAATTACTTTGAAAATTGCTATGATCACTTGCTTGGTACTGTGGGCCTGGGGACTAAGCACCTGCAAGGAGATCCAATTGAAAAAGATCCCAAAGCAGATACAATTGATCCACTTTGAATGGATTGAGTGAGCTCAATGCTGATGGAATCCTTCCTGTTGCTTAGATTGCATGAGGAACATAAATTTGAATTAGGGAGAATGGTTGCAGACTAGATACACAGAAATTTGCCTTCAGCCAGCAGGTAGTTGATTGTTGGAATAAGCTTCCATCTGCTGTTATTCTGGGAGTGGTTATTTTGAATAAATTCAAATAAAAAAAAGACAACAAAAACTATTAAAGGGGAGGGATGGATGAGTGATATAGGAAGTGTCTTTATTATTTTATTTTTTTTTTCCTGATTCTGTATAAGCCTGCTTTCTTGTATAATTGCTACTACTAATACTAAAATACAACATAAATCAGCAGCACATTATTGCTATCTGTTTTCAATGGATGTACTTCAATTCTGACATACTCAGTCATGCTGTAATGAAAGAATATTAAAATTCCCATTAACATAGCTCTAAGAAATATTGTAATTTTTAAAGCAAAGGTGATATCAACCACTAAGTCAAAGTCTTATGAACAGGCTGCTATCCTTAAGTTGCTATCCATTAGAAATATTGCTTCCACTGCATATAAAAAAAAAAAAAAAAAAAAAAAAAAACTTGGTTTTCTCTTTCGCTCTCGGCATTACTTTTCTTCCAAACAGCTGCTCATTCTGTATAAATCGCAAATCTGCCCTGCCATGGAATATTGTTCCCACATCTGGGGTGGTGCTCCCAAAACCTCTCTCAGGCTTCTTTATTCCATTCAGAAGAGGACAGTTAGGTTAATTAACGATTCATCTAACAGAGTCTCTCCACTCGCTTTCTCATAGATGTACTGTTTCTGCTGCATGCCTCTTCTATAGATACTTCCATGGGCACTGTTCTTCTGAATTGGCTTCTATAATTCCCGCTCTCTTTAAAAACAGTCCGAACACATGCCGCCACCAGCCAACATCCATTTACTGTCCAACTTCAAAACCACAGAACCAACTTTTCATCTTCCTCATTTATTCATTCAACTGCCATTTTCTGGAACAACCTACCTTCGTACGTATTTCCTGAAAATTACGATCTACAGAAGTTCAAGTCCAATGTCAACAAATATCTTCTTTCGTCTTCTCAACCTCCAACCCAAGCACGGTACAAAGTACTATAGGTTCTAATACCTCTCGTGTTTGGGGTACACATAAAAAAAAAAGTTTTGAAGCAGTGTATACAGCTAATTATCACTATTTAAAATTTATTAAGTGGATAATGCACATTTTATGAAACAAATATTGTATATACTGTATAATGTTCTGGAATGCAAAGTATACAAGAAAATGATGGATGTTAATGAAAAATTATACCATTTCAGCTAAATTCAGTGGAAGAATCTGAAATTCTTAAGGAATATGTATGTCAACTAGATGTGCTATAGAACAATTCTAGAGGTCATACACCATTACAAACACTTAAAAAGATATGGCAATGTGAAAAGTTAAATGGATAGTTAGAAATTAAGGTATATCAGATAAAACAATGGATCTCAGAAAAGATGGCTGCTTGGGATATCTATGATATAAAATGACCCTGTTCAACATTAAATGTTGAAATGTAGTTTTAATCAGGTTATTCAGGGGTGCAAACAGGCTAAGAGAATAATTTGTCAAAAATGTACAAGAAAGACACCAACACTAATTATACATATAAAAATTAAATGGATGAACCATGCCAGCCCACCAGCCCACAATGGGATCAGTATAAGGCAACCCCAAAGCAGATGGTTAACGAGTTAAACAGCTTCTTTGCATCTACAAGGTTAGTTTGATGTTGACCTGATTTTTTTTTTTTTTTTTTAAATAAAAATCTTTTTTTGATATGTTTAAAAAGATAATAAAAATCTTTTTTGATATCATGTTGATTATCTTTGTAAAAATACCACCCCTCTACTGGGATATTTTTGGCATCCCTCTGGCAAGTCACTGATGCTGATAGCACAGAAAAGTTTACTGATTGCTTAGCCAGTCAAAGGCACTATGCTTCAAATTCATCATCTGCCATGAATTTCTATCCACCCACATTCTCCTTTACTGGCTCAAACAAATGATAATCACTGGACTATAAATCTAAACTATGGAAGGTGGTTTATGATTTCCCATCCAAACTACTAATGCAGTATTTATCAAGCTCAACACACACAGAAACCAATGCTTCACTAAACCAAAGTACCACTCAGCAGAATTATTTTCTTTGGCAGTCCTGTGGGCCCTTTCTTGCAAACTACTTTTTCCAAATAATTGGGAAGCAAGCTGCTGTAGTTCAGAAGTGAAGTATACCCATAACTTGACATAAGCCTCATTTACTGCTGAAATGCATTTCTCTCCTGTTCAAACCAGTGAAGATATTCAGCAGAAGCAACATGAACCTTCTGGTCAAACTACATATTTTAGATTTGCCATGCATACACTTTCTTGAACAAGAAACACCCATGGTGCAGAGAAGCATGTGGATTTTTCACTGTACCAGCCAAAAATAAAATAAAATAAACCACCTATCCAATTGCCCTTTGAATCTCCCCAAGCTATCAGTCTCAACCACCCATGGCGGCAACTTATTCCAGTAATCAACAACTTGCTGACTAAAAGAAAACTTCCTGCAATCCAGTCTAAACCTTTTCCCTTTTAATTTAAATTTATAGCCACTAGTTCTGGAATCGTTTATAACAGTGAAATATTTCACTCTTGTTCATTTTACTTTCTCTCCTCAGAACCTTGCACACCTCAATCAGGTCTCCTCTAAGGTGCCTAGTTACCAAACTCTGAAGCCCACATATAGAAGTCACTTTGCAAATCTCACAAAGCACACTGCCAATCTTTGGACCCTTTCAAGAAGCTTGAGGTGTTTCTTTAGCTGTAGTTTCTATGCACACAGTATTCCAAGTAATGTCTCACAATTGCCTTATACAGTGGGTTTATGGCATCCCTATCTCTACAAGCAAATGTATAATAAATCATTGAAAAAATGCCATGGGCTTCCTTGACAACCATCTACACTGCTCAGAGAACTTAATGTCTGACCAGATCATAACTCATAAATCCCTTTCTTCCTTACTGCTTTTAATTCGACCCCACCAAATGGGCAAGTCATTTTGGGGTTGCTATTCCCTAAGTATAAGACCTTGCATTCTGCTGCATTAAAACTTAGCTGACACTTTTCTGACTTTCCCTGAAGTCCATTTAATTCATCCTAAGTGCTGCTGCTTCAAGCTGATTATTAACTACTGCAGCAAATCACTGACATCATGCCCCATATCCCTTCAATGTCAGTTAAGAAGACTGAAAACAAAAATCCCAGTACCAATCATTGGGCACCCCACTTCCTACACTTGCCCAATCTGAAGAGTAACTATTAATCACATCATGCCCTCCTCAAGTTAACCCTGCAACCCATCTAAGAATTTTTTCCTACGATTCCAGTATATTCCAGCTTGTACAATAATCTCTCATGCAGGACTGAGTCAAATTCTTTGGCAAAATCATAGTAATTAATGTCAAAATTATTTCCTGCATCCAGCTCATAATACTATCAAAATATCACACCAGGTTAGTTAAATTTGATTAGCCTTTACAAAACCGTGCTATATTTCCTTCATAATTCCATTTCTATCCAAATGATCCTACTGCACTCTTGATTACCAATTCCATGATTTTCCCCTACCTCAAAAGTTGGACAGAATGACCAGTAGTTACCTACTTCACTCTTAGAACAGCTTTCATGTATTAGTGATACACTGGCACTTCAATTCCAAGGACTGGACTTTCTCCCAAGTACAGAGATGCCCTCATAATTAATCTTAATTGTTCAATGCACTCTTGCCACCTTAAAGCCCCCCCCAGGTCTTTTTCATTCTCCACTACCCTGAGTGCAGCACAGCACAGTTGGCACATTACTCTGGGGTTACTGTTGCCTGTATGCAGTTCTTTGCATTTGTCAATGTTAAACTTCAGTTGCCACCTCTCAGCCCATCTGCATAACTTTTCGAGATCATGTTACAGCAGTATACTATCATTACTGTCATTAACAACCCTGTCAACCTTCGTATTGTCTGCAAACTTGGACATTAAACCTGATATACCTTCATCAATATCACTGATAACTATAAAAAATAATAATTGGCCCAACAACAAACTCTGGGGGACTCCACTAATAACATTAGTCAACAAAGAGCAATGTCCATTGATTACACTGTCTTCACCAACTCAACAATCCCTTTATTCATAGCAGCAACTTGCCCTTAATGCTATAATGCTTCAATTTGTACAGCAGCCTTCCATGAGCAACAGTATCAAGAGCTTTCCTGAAATCCAAGTATATGATATCAAAATAATTTTTTTCATCCTTTGTGACCACATCATAGTATCCAATAAAATTAGTCAGACAAGATTTCCCCTTAACAAATGCATACTATATCTGAAATACAGCCACTCCCCAATTAACGTAAGGGGAACTCTGTGGAACTTTTTGCCTTCTGCGGAACTCTACACAAGTCAGAATTTCCCTAAATGATTATGGAGCACTCTTTGATTGAAGAAAATTTGATTGAAGCAAAAAAGAAATTTTTGGCAAACATGTAAATAGAATTATTTATTCAATTTTTTTTTTTTTAATCTCATGCACAGGAAAAATTACAAAAGTGTACAAAATTAAAAAAATTTTCAAAATTATAAAAAGGAGAGACAGGCATAACGTCAGCAAGTTTTACCTTTAAGCACCGTTGCCAGAATTAACTCTCCAGCTGATAAGCACACTGGTGCAGAAGTTGAGAGCTGTGGAGATTAAGGGGTTTTTTCCGACACATCACAACTTTTCGACCCAGATTCAGCATTGGCGACTTAATAATTTATGAAGATATCCTTAATTGATAATTAATTGATAGGATATCCTTAATATCTTTATAAGTACCTCTTGCTTTTGCTTGAATGGCCATTGGACTCAGGGGCACTTGCTTCTGAATCTGATTTTTCATTCATATTATTTTAATAGCTTTTCCATTTTCAATATAGTACGTGAACACTGCTTTGAGATCACTCTTGATCTTAAATGCATTTATCCTTTAACATGTTCTTTTATACACGCACATTCACTGTTGAAACAGCAAGACCTAATTCCATGCGATAGATGAAACTTTGTCCTGCTTCATACTTCCTAACTAATCATCTTCATTTCTAAATCAATTTTGTTTCGTTTCCCAGCACTGCCACCACTTGCACTTTCCATTAGTCCCTTTCCCTTCACCATTGTAATAAGTAAATAGGAATGAAGAGAAGATGTTTTTTATATGATTTAAGATTTCAGTGAAGGGGAACTGATTTCGCCATAATGTAAAAACCCACAGAAATCCAGTTATCGGTATTATGACAAATACAATAAGATAGTTTACTACCCATTTATAAGTGATTGTACTAACAGAAAAGACCAATAAACTGGAAAGTGCAAATTGTTTTCGTTTTATGGTAGTGAGTGACCCTCCAGAAATGTGTTTTGGAAAAATATCACAAACATTCAAAATTGATTCTTATAATGGAACATATGATAACGATGAAAGTGTAGTGCAATTTCAATTATAAAAATTGACCTTTTAGAGAGATAAATATCTTAGTTATATAGCCAAAATTAACTTCTAAAGTCTTGGAATGAATTACCAAAAAAAAGTACACATTACGATATTTTCACAATACCTCCATTTATTCCTACAGAATGCAAAATACATTTCCACGATTTTTTTTTTTTTTTTAAGTTTGCACCAGCTGGCAAAAACTTATGTAAAGTTGAATTTCTGCAAGTTGAGTATTACTTAAGTTGGGGAGTGGCTGTATAACTGCAGTCTTGTCTAATTGATTCAGCGATGCTTCTTTAATTAGTGACTCCATTATTTTCCCTAAAATTGAGGGGTAACTAAATTAAACAGTAGAGAGTGGTAACTGTAGTCAATAAGGATAGCGTAACTGTAATCTACATGTGATGTTGTATGCATTGAGGGGTATCTCTCCAATGTATCAAATATATGGCCAATGGGCTCTCACTCTCTCAATGTAGTAGTAGTGGAATGTGATGCAAGAAAGCAAGTGTATGAGTTATGCAGCATCAGCCAAAAAAAAAAAAAAAAAAAGAAAACACATCATTCCCTCCAAATGCCTTTCCAGTTCCTCCTTAACCTATCAACTTCAACAATGACAGATGGAAGTTTGTTCCAGCAATTAACCACCCACTGACTAAAGGCAAATTTCTGCACATCTATTCTACATCTGTCTTTTTTTAATTTGAATTTATGCCCCCTTAGGTTCATAATCTGAACAAGTGGAAGGATCCCATCAGAATTAAGCATGCTCAACTCATTCAATGTGTTCTGAAACAAGACTGTTTTCCATGGTTGTGATTCCTGCTTAATATGGATAAGTATTATTGGTTTATAACTGTCATATTTTAAACCATATCTTTACAAGTTCTTTGTATTATTATTTTATAATCAACGTATAGGAATTGAGCTGTATTTGAAGCGATTGCATGTCTGGCAGTTTTATCTCGTGGTTAATTCCCAGCATAAATGAGTCTGTCCAATTTTTTGTCATTCTGAAATACTGTAAATGAATTAAAAAATTTTTTTCTTTATAGAATGTGCATTAAAGAACTGTTTTTCAAGGTATTTATACCACACTCAGAGTCGCTATATATTAAAACCTAAGAGATAATCAAGTTTTAACATTATAAACTTTATTTTTATGGAATATTAGTTAAGCTGCATAAGTACTACATTCTACCAGAAGGTAGACAGCAGTATACAATGTGTGTGATACTTTGCTATCAGCATCTGTTTGAGCCATCTCTGAATTTGGTAACAGCAAATACTGTCAACAGAATGAGCTACAGTTAGCAGATGCTGTTGGTAGTTAATGAATTATTTCCCAGAAATTCAAAGTAGCCACCACAGAAAGATATTCCTATAAGCCAAAGTCGATCTGTCTCATAGCAAATGCCCCAACTTTTCACCTCATTCCCGCAGGTTTTTTCCACTGGGTTTACTACATATTAAGCCCAGTGAAAAAAATAAATATTATGCATAGAATTCAGGGAGAAATAATAAAAAGAGCAACAATAATAATAATCTGAGCAAGAGGAGGAATCCCATCAGCATTGAGCTTGCTCAAACCTTTCAAGGCCTTATTAGAGAAACAAGAGGCCAGCAGCATTAACTTCTATATAAGAGCTTTGTACTGGAAATTAGCATTAGCAAAGGCATATGATGCAAGAAAGAAAGCTTATACAGCATCAACCAAAAAAAAAAAAAAAAAAAAAAAAACACCTTCTCATTTCACACATCCATTTGCTCCAAATGTTTGTTTAGTTCTGCCTTGAATCTATTTAAGCTATCAACTTCTACAACAACAGATGGACGTTTGCCTTTAGCTAGCATGTGGTTGATTGCTGGAACAAGCTTCCACACATCTATCCTACAACTGTCTTTCCTCAATTTGAATTTATGCCCTCTCAGTGATTATTCTGAGCAAGAGGAAGAATTCTATCAGCATTGAGCATGCTCAAACCATTCAAGGCCTTATACACTTCAATCAGATCACCTCGCAGGTGCCTAGTCTTCAGACACTGTAATTTGCAAAATCTAAGCCTTTCTTCATAATAGCAACCCTCTGTTCCATTCACTAATCTTTTTGCCCTTCTCTGTACTTCTTCCAGCAGCTCCACAACCTTACTAAAATGAGGCCTCCAGACCTGTATACAGTAATCAAGGTGTGGCCTGACCTTGATTACTGTATAAGAATGTATAAGATATTACTGTATAAGATATGCCTTATAGAAGGGGATAATCACCTCCTTATCCCTGCTAGAAAAATTCCTGTATATCATTGACAAGACACATTGAGCTACTCTTGCAGACTGTCTGCACTGTTCAGAAAACTTAATATCTGACTGCACAATTACCCCCAGGTCCTTTTCGTTCTCTACCACTGTCAGTTTAGTAACACACAGTTGACACATTACTGGGGAGTTACTGCTTCTCATAGGCAGTATTTTACATTTGTCAATATTAAATTTCAGTTGCCACCTCTCGCACCCATCTACTCAACTTTTCTAGATCCTGTTGCAGCAGCATACTGTCATTAACAACCCTTCTGACCTTCATATCATCTGCAAACTTAAGACATTAAGCCTGATATACAATCATCAATATCATTAATAAATACAGAAAACAGCAATGGACCCAACACTGAACCCTGGGGAACTCCACTAATAACATTAGTCCATGAAGAGCAGTGTCCATTGATTACTACTCTGTCTTCTCCTACTCAACCATCCCTTTATCTATAGCAGCAATTTTCCACTGCTCCAATTTGTGCAGCAGTCTTCCATGTGCAATGATATCAAAAGCCTTTAAGATCCAAATATATGATATCAAAATTATTCTTTGCATCCAGTTCCTTTATGACCACATGTATCCAATCAAATTGGTCAGGCAAGACTTCCCCTTAACAAACCCATGCTGTTTCTGAGCATGGGTTTGTGAAGTCTTGTTTAGATCATCCTGCAGTGCTTCTTTAACCAGTGCCTCCATTATGTTAGTAAACTAGAGTACTGTATTGAATAGTATTCAATTTTATAAGAATATTTTTCTAGCAGAATTATACACAGAATTCCATAATCTTAATAAGAGCTGATTAGTGCATGATAGGGTGCAGTCTCAGGTTAGGGTAAAATGGCTTATGTTCTGAAATGACTAGGAGTTGAGTGTATTGTCACAGGAAATGATACCCTCTTTACCATATATGGAAATATTAGCCTTTAAAAAAAAAAAAAGAAAGTCTGCCTAGTTCCGACTTAAATTTATTTAAGTTATCAACTTCCACAACAACAGATAGAAGTCTCTTCCAGCAATCAACTACCCGGTGGCTAAAGGCAAACTTCCACACATCTGTTCTACAACAGTGTTTCCTCAATTTGAATCTATGCCCCCTCAGGTTCGTATGGTCTTAATTAATTAGCACAGGAATATGATGCAAGAAAGCATGCTTATAAAGCATCAGCCAAAAGAAAAAAAAAAAAGTCTTCCCATTTCACAAATCCATTTGCTCTAAAGATTTGTCTAGTTCTTCCTTGAGTTTATATAAGCTATCAACGTCCAATAACAGCAGATGCAAGCTTGTTCCAGCAATCAACCACTTGCTAGCAAATGGCAAATTTCTGCACATCTAGTCTGCAACTGTCATTCTTAAATTTGAATCTATGCCCCCCGCAGGCGCGTAATCTGAGGAAGATGATGAATTCCATCAGCATTGTGCCTGCTGAAACCATTCAAGGCCTTATACACCTCAATCAGATTGCCTCACGAGTACCTAATCTCGAAATGCTGCAATTGGCAGAACTTAATCCTTTCTTGGTAAGAGCAACCCTTTGTTCTTCTCACCAAACTCATTACCCTTCTCTGTACTCATTCCAGTAGTTCTACATCCTTCCTAAAATGAGGCCTCCATACCTGTATGCCAGTGTTTCTCGACCTTTTCGTTTCTGCAGCACATTTTTAAAGACACTAAAATTTTGCAGCACACTACAATCACTACTATACTCATATAATCAAAAGCAGGAAGTAATTTCTGTTGAGTATATTTAATAATAATATTTATATATTTAATAATAAGAATCTTATGTTTTAAATGCTTTATTATCCCTTTTTTGAACATACATGAATTATATGTAATTTAAAAGAAATTTGTTGAAAGAATGGGTGAACTAGGAATCAAAATGTGATGTCACATTAACCACCAGAAAGCACTCTGATCAGTGCAGTGTAAATAAACGAATTTTGTTTCAATTAGCTTTTAATATAAAACTTGAATTTAATTTTTTTTTTTTTAAATTTGCTGTTTGTTTCAAGATTTATTAGGTGCATCGGCAACTATGGCCATGGTGCACAATTTAAATTTGCATTTTCTGCAGTGCACTTAAAGCATACTTGCAGCACACAGGTTGAGAAATACTGCTGTATGTAGTACTTGAAGTATGGCCTGACCATTTCCTTATACAAAGGGATAATCACCTAGCAAAATTCCTGTCAATGACAAGGCCCAATGGGCTGTTCTGGCAGCCTGCCTGCACTGCTCAGAAAAATTCATATCTGGCTTCACAATAACCACAGAGATCTTTTTCATTCTCAGAAACCCTGATTGTAGTACCGAACATTTGGTACATTACTTGGGGTTATTACTATCCATATTGAGTACTTCACATTTGTCACTTAAATTTCAGTTGCCTCCTCTCAGCCCATCTACCCAACTTTTCTAGATCCTGTTGCATAGCATACTGTCATTGACAACCATGCCAACCTTTGCATTGTCTGCAAACTTAGATATCAGTGATAAATACACAAAACAACAATGGACCCAACACACAGAACCCTGGAGGACTACACTAATAAAATTAGACCACAAAGAGCAGTGTCCATTATTACCACCGTCTTCTTTCACTCAGCCATCCATTTATTCATAGCAGCAACTTGCTCTTAATGCCTTACTGCTCCTGAAATCCAAGTAAATTATATCACAATTATTTTTTGCATCCAGTTCCTATGTGACCCCATTGAAGTATCCAATCAAATTAGCCACACAAGACTTCGCCTTAACAAACCCATGCTGTGTCGAGTATAACTGCAGTCTTGTCTAGATCTTGCAATGCTTCTTTAACCAGTGACTCCATTATTATCCCCAGAACAGAAGTTAAATTAACAGGTCTTTAATTACTCTTGTCACCATTTGATTCCCCCTTGGTAGGGAATTCAAATTTTTAATTGAGGTAGTTAGGTAGCTCTAACGTAGAATTTATAGAGTATTACGCTTCACTGTTTCTATTAGATAGCGTAGTATTGACATTTAATTAATTGATTTTATTAATTTAAAGTATCATACCCCGAAGTAGAGCAGCAAAGCAACAGGCACAAAGTGGCAGGAGTGCTGTGACTCGGGGGAGAACTGAGGGGGGGCGATTCTCCAACGCATCAGAGCCTAAAAAAAATGTGCAACTTGTGAAATGTTTGCCGAACTCTCTGGAACGGAACATGACGTTGCCATGGGGGATGTCTTTGTGTGTGTGCGCACGATGTAAGGAAATCAGGTGACAACTCAGCGTTGTTATGGGCCTATATGAGAGTCTGAAGGACAGGGTGGATGCCCTCGAAAGATCTAAATTGAGGGGCCCATCAGGCTCTCAGCTGCCCACATCAACGGCAGAGCTTGCACTTTGTCATCACGCAGCAAAGCGGCAACCCCCAAGGCAGAATGCGCTGGTCCCTCAGGAACTAGTAGTTGTTGGAGACTCTATTGTGAGGGAAACGGGAAACATGCTTTGTAAAAAGATAGGTGGAACAGGACCAGGGTATGTCTGCCAGGGGCAAAGGTTGATGACGTTGTAGAGCAGATATCATCTTTTAAGGGCACAAAAGGTGATATAGTTGTACACGTTGGCACTAATGATATTAGGAGTAGGAGACCAGCAGAATTACTCAACAAGTACAGGTCATTGTTGAACAAAAGCCGAGAATTACAGTTGAATTTGAAAGTGTCTGCAATTCTACCCAGACACGATAGAAGGGAGTATATGATGAGAGCCTTGTCGATCAATTCAGCCCTGGAAAGAATGTGCAAGGCTCAAGGGGTAGAATTTTTTTCAGACTGGTCTGTACTTGTTAACAGGAGAGACTGCTTCTATAGGGATGGGATACACTTAAATAGAAAGGGTGCAAGAATATTTGCTGATGCTATCGAGGCAGTGTTAGGTGGGTCGGAAAACTGCTAGCTTGGGGTAGGCAGAGGTGAAGGTGATTCTTGCACAACTTCTATTAAAATAAGTAGCGACCTGGAGCGTGGGGTGTTGGGGACGGATGGCAGTCATCCGTCCCTGAAATAGGTGGGTATATGGGATGTGTTAGGGTAACTAAGAATAGGAGTAGGAGCATGTATGCTTGCATGTATACCAATGCTAGAAGTATAGTAAATAAATTTGATGAATTTGAAGTGTTGGTCAAGACATCAAAGGCAGATATTGTTGGGATAGCAGAGACGTGGTGTCACACAGATATAAGGAATGCTGAACTGGAATTTGGGGAGTACAATGTGTACAGAAAGGATAGACAGGGAGGAGGTGTTATGCTGTAAATTAAGAAAAACATAAAATCAAAAGAAGTGCATCAAGTTGATATAGATGAACAGTGCACTGTTGAGTCAGTTTGGTGTGACATAAGCACTGCGAAAGCAAAAATAAGAGTAGGAGTGTGTTATAGGTCTAATGACTCGAATGAGTACAATGAACAATTGTACAGAGAAATAGAGTGGGCTAGTAAATCGGAATGTCTTATAATGGCGGATTTTAACTTCCCAGATATTGACTGGAACTTGTGGGTTGGTCACTCACACACTAGTCAGACTTTTGTGGATTTATTGGATGATTGTTTTCTGCAGCAGCATGTTCGAGAGGTAACCAGAGAAAGTAATACTCTTGATCTGGTTATCAGCAGTGATCATTCGTGTATTAAGAATTTGCAGATAAAGGAACCACTAGGTGGCAGTGATCACAGTGTACTGATGTGGGATTTACTTAAAGATTTAATTACCATCAGGGGTTAAGGAAAGGGTTTTTGCTTCCGTAAAGGTGAGTACAGTGGTCTCCGACAGTTTTTAAATTCTGTACAGTGGGATAAACTGACCATGTTGCCAACAGTAAATTCTAAGTGGGAAGCATTCAAGGAATTAATCGTGGAAGCTACTAAAAGTTTCATACCTATTAAGAAATACTGTTCAAGGTTTAAGCATAAATGGTTATCTAATGAACTAATGAGATTCGTAATAGAGAAGAAAAATGCATGGGATGCATATAAACTATCAAGCGACTCAGAAGCCTATAGTAGATATAAGCTAGTCTGTAATCAGGTGACAAAGGAGGTTAGGCAGGCGAAGGCAGATTACGAGAAATCCTTGGCAAAAGATGCTAAGAAAAACAGCAAGGATTTCTTTACTTATATAAACTCTAAAAGGAAGGGGATGAATCTGACTGGTCCACTTGACATCGATGGTTCAACTGTTGATGATCCTGCTCAGATAGCAAACAAACTGAATGAGTATTTTGCATCTACATTCACACATGAGGAATTAAGGTTTGAAAATGGCAGAAGGTTATCAAATTGTAGCAGGATACTTAATGATTTTGTAATAACTGAAAGCAAAGTGGAGGAGAAATTGTTGAAGTTAAACATAAGAAAAGCACCTGGGGTGGATGGGATCTATCCAGTTATATTAAAGGAGGCGGCAAAGCAACTAAGCAAACCCTTAGCCATAATTATGAGAGCATCCTTGGACTCAGGGGTGGTTCCCAGACTGGAGATGTGCAAATGTATCCCCAATTCATAAAAGGGATCGAAGGGTGACACGAGTAATTACAGACCAGTTAGTTTAACTTCTGTTCCGGGTAAAATAATGGAGTCACTGGTTAAAGATGCATTGCAGGATCATCTAGACAAGACTGCAGCAATAATTCAGACACAGCATGGGTGTATTAAGGGAAAGTCTTATCTGACAAATTTGATAGGATATTATGATGTGGTTACAAAAGGGACTGGATGCAAAACATAATTTTGATATCATATATTTGGATTTCAGGAAAACTTTTGACACTGTTGCGCATGGAAGACTATTGTACAAATTGGAGCAGAATGGTATTAAGGGTAAGTTGCTACAATGGATAAAAGGATGGTTAAGTGGGAGAAGACAGAGGGTGGGAATCAATGGGTGCTGCTCTTCGTGGACCTAATGTTATTAGTGGAGTCCCACAGGGTTCGGTGTTGGGTCACTGTTTTGTATATTTATCAGTGATATTGATGAAGGTATATCAGGCTTAATGTCGAAGTTTGCAGATGATACAAAGGTTGGCAGTGTTGTTAATGACAGTAATGGCAGTGTGCTACTGCAACAGGATCTAGATAATTTGGACAGATGGGCTAAGAAGTGGCAACTGAAGTTTAACCTTGACAAATGCAAAGTACTGCATATGGGTAGAAGTAACCCCAGAGAAACATACCAATCGTGTGGTACTACACTTAAGGTGGTAGAAAATGAAAAAGACCTGGGAGTAATTGTGCAGTCAGATATGAAGTTTTCTGAGCAATGCAGACAGGCTGCCAGGGCAGGTCATGGGGTTTTGTCAATGATATATAGGAATTTTGCTAGCAGGGAAAAGGAGGTGATTATCCCTCTGTATAAGGCAATGGTCAGGCCACGCCCTGAGTACTGCGTACAGGTCTGGAGGCCTCATTTTAGGAAGGATGTAGATTTACTTTTAGCATTAGTAGAGGCATATGATGCAAGAAAGCAAACTTATTCAGCATCAGCCAAAAAAAAAAAAAACCCCACTCCCATTTCACCCCTCCGTTCGTTCGAAATACCTGTCCAGTTGAGCCTTAAATTTGTTTAGGCTATCAACTTCAACAACAAGTGATGGAAGTTGGTTCCACCAACCAACCACCCACTGGCCAAAGGCAAATTTCCGCACATCTATCCGACATCCGTCCTTCCTCAATTTGAATTTATACCCTCTGAGCTGATTATTCTGAGCAAGATGAAGAATCCCATTGGCATTGAACATGCTCAAACCATTCAAAGCCTTATACACCTCTATCAGATCACCTCGCCGGTGCCTAGTCTCCAGACTCTGTAATTTGCAAAACTTAAGCCTTTCTTCGTAAGAGCAACCGTTCCATTCACTAATCTTGTTGCCCTTCTCTGTACCCTTTCCAGCAGCTCTACATCCTTCTTGAAATGAGGCCTCCAGACCTGTATACAGTACTCAAGATGTGGCCTAACCATTGCCTTATACAAGGGAATAATCACCTCCTTATCCCTGCTAGAAAAATTCCTGTATATCATTGACAAGACACCATGAGCTACTCTTGCAGCTCGTCTGCACTGCTCAGAGAACTTCATATCTGCCTGCACAATTACCCCCAGGTCCTTTTCATTCTCCACCACTGTCAATGTAGTACCGCAGAGTTGATACGTTGCTCTGGCGTTACTGTTTCCCATATGTAGTACTTTACATTTGTCAATGTTAAACTTCATTTGCCACCTCTCAGCCCATCTGTTCAACCTTTCCAGATCCTGTTGCAGTAGCATAGCGTCAGTGGTGTCCTTAACAACCCTGCCAACCTTTGTATCATCTGCAAACTTGGACATTAAACTTGATATCCCATCATCAATATCATTCATAAACACCGAAAACAACAACTGACCCAACACTGAACCCTGAGGGACTCCACTAATAACATTAGTCCACGTTGAGCAGTGTCCATTGATTACCACTCTCTGTCTTCTGCCACTCAACCATCCCCTTATCCATAGCAGCAATTTGCCTCCAATGCCACACTGCTCCAATTTGTGCAGCAGTTTTCCATGTGCAACAGTATCAAAAGCCTTTCTAAGATCCAAATATATAATATCAAAGTTATTCCCTGCATCTAGCTCTTTTGTGACTACATCATAGTATCCAATCAAATTGGTCAGGCAAGACCTGCCCTTAACAAAACCATGCTGCAAAAGGGCTTGTGGCCCTTCTCTGTACATACTTGAGCATGTACAGAGAAGTACATGCTCAAGTATGTACAGAGAAGGGCAACAAGATTGATGAGGGGAATGAAGGGATCCTCTTACCAAGAGAGGCTTAAGTTCTGCAAATTGCAGTGGCTGGATACTAGGCACCTGCGTGGTGATCTGATTGAGGTATATAAGGCCTTGAATGAGTTGAGCACACTGAATTCTGATGGGATCCTTCCACTTGTTCAGATTACGAACCTAAGGGAGCAAAAATTCAAATTAAGAAAAGACAAATGTAGATTAGATGTGCGGAAATTTGCCTTTAGCCAGTGGGTGGTTAATTGCTGGAACAAACTTCCATCTGTCATTGTGGAAGTTGATAGGTTGAATAAATTTAAGGAGGAACTGGACAGGAATTTTGGAGGGAATGGTGTGATTTTTTTTTTTTTTTTTTGGCTGATGCTGCATAAGCTCATACACTTGCTTTCTTGCATCAAATGCTACTACTACTCTTTGTGAATTGGGGATACATTTTAACATCTCCAGTCCATGGGAACCTTCCCTGAATCCAGAGACACTCATAATAATAGCTAAGGGTATGCTTTCTTCCTTTGCTGCCCATCCACCCCATGGACCCTCATGTTTAACTTCAAAAATTTTTCCTCCACTTTGCTCTCAGTTATTACAAAATCCTTTAGCTGCCTGTCAGAGTTCGTTAAGCTTCCGACCTCCACTTCCCTACAGAATTCCCCATGTGTGAATGTAGATGAAAAATACTCAGTTTGTCAGCAACCTGAACAGGATCAACATTCGAACCATCGATATCAAGTGGACCAATCTGATTCATCCCCTTCCTTCTAGAGGTTACATAGTAAAGAAGTCTTTGCTGTTTCTCTTTGCAACCTTTGTCAAAGATTTCTCCTAATCTGCCTTTGCTTGCCTAACGTTCTTTGTGACTCTATTACAGACTAGCTACCATAGGCTTCTGTATAGCCTGATAATTTATATGTATCATCACATGCAATTTTCTTCTCTCCACAAGTCTCAGTTTATCTGACATCCATTTAGACCTAAACCTTGAACAGTATTTACTTAGTTGGTATGAAAAGGGTAGTAGCTTCCAAGATTAATTCCTTGAATACTTCCTATTTAGAATTTCCTGTTGGTAACACATCATCAGTTGGTACCACTGCACAGAATATAAAAACTGTCTGAAACCACTGTAGTCACTTTTACAAAAGAAAAAGCCCTTCCCTTTACCCCCCCCCCATGATGGTAGTTACATCTTTAAGTAAAACCCACTTCACTGTACATTGATCACCTCCAGCTTCCTTTATCTTCAGATTCTTAATGCATGAATAATCACTGCTGATAATCAGATCAAGAATATTACTCCCTCTGGTTGCCCCTCAAGCATGCTATTGCAGAAAAGAATCATCCAATAAATCAACCAAAGTGTTGCTAGTGTGCAAATTTTCAAACCTCAAGTTCTAGTAAATATATGGGAAGTTAAAATCCCCAATTATAATTATGATCTACTGGCCCACTCTGTGCAGTTGTTTGTTGTATTCATCAGTCATTAGACCTATAACACACTCCTACTCTCGTTTTTCCTTTCCCTGTGCTTATATCACACCAAAGTGACTCAACACTGCGCTGCCCACCCATGTGAACTGGATGCACTTCCTTAGATTTTTGTGTTTCTTAACAAACAGCATAACCCCTCCTTCATTCCTATCCTGTCCATCCTTTCTGTACACATTGTACTCCTCAAATTCCAATTCTGCATTCCTTATATCTGTGTGACACCATGTCTCTGATAACACAACAATATCTGCCTTGGATGTCTTAACAGGTACTTCAAATTCATCAAATGTATTTACTATACTCCTAGCATGGGGTGTACATAACCTATTCAGACTCTTAGTTACCAAACACAGCCCATGTATTTACTTGTTCCAAATGACTCTGAGCAGTTCTTGAAATCCCCAGCACCTTACTTTCCAGGCTGTTACTCATTCCAATAGACGCAGTGCAAGAATTACTTCCACCTCTGCCTGCAGAAACTGCTAATCTATTACTCTCTGAATCCCTCCAAGCTAGCATTTTTCCAACCTACCTAACAATGCCTCGATAGCTTCGGCAAATATTCTTGCACCCTTTCTATTTAAGTATATCCCACCCCTGTAGAAGCAGTCTCTCCTGTTTTTCTTACAATAACAAAAATCTGCTTTGATAATAGTGAAATGATAGTAATCTTATAATACCGTGATAAATCTGACTAAAAAATGAATAGCAAATGCTTAAAAAACGGTACTCACCTTGTATAAATCTGCAATAAATTTATTGGTAGATGGTGGCTAAATTTAGGTTGGAAGAAGCATTAAAAAGAAGTAAGGCGGAGAATAGGGTGAAAATATTTTAAACAGATTTTAAAATGAGCGCAAGGAAGCAGAAGTACAGATCTCCAATCCTTGGTTGTCAAGAGGTTAAAGGACACGAATGAAAAAATAATTAAAAAAAAAGAGAGAAGACCGGTGGTGCCAATAGTCGTTACGAGGGACTTTCGTTGAATAAACCATCATCAGTTGGCAAATGGGAGAGAAGTAAGCGCGTGTTGTATTTAAAGTTTATCTATATTCTTGTGATGCTCTTTTTGACGCGTGGGAACTTTAGCCGGTGAGAGGTTCCAAGCCAGTGAGAGGTTGAAGGGAAGTTTAGTGTTAATAATATCTACATTTCACTTCACATCATCCCCCTTAGTACCAAAAAATCCCTCGTACACAACCAAATCTACAACGCTATCAAATTCAGCTCTTCCCAAAATGATCTACACAATGAACTTCAATACCTTACTGATAAATTCATAGCCAGCAGCTACCCCCTCAACTCATCCAACACACAATATCCACCGTTAAAAACAGTATTAATAACCCCACCAGACACAGTAACAAGACAAATACTCGCATAGTTCTCCCTTACCATAGTGAACTCCCAGCACAATTCCGACGTACATTCATAGATACTGACATCTCCCTCACCTTCTCTACTTACAATAAACTAGGTTCCCTATTTAATTCTTATAAAGATACACACAAATATCCCATCAATGATCTCAATAATATATCTCATAAAATGCCAACCAAACTGTGACACCTGTTACATCGGCAGCACTACCACCAAATTTGGTTCCTCCACAACTTCCAATACCCGCGCATACTACCACTTCAACAGTTTCAGGACAAGTCAATCCTGCACTGAGTTAACAACCCATGCTCAAACCCACAACCACATCCCCTTTGTTGACTCTGCCATCACTATTATTAAACTTAGATCAAGCTACAGAATTCTTCAATATGAAGCCCTCACCATCGAATGGTACCGACACCATTCCAATTTCAATATTATTAAACGCTAAACTTCCCTTCAACCTCTCACCGGCTAAAGTTCCCACGTGTCAAAAAGAGCATCACGAGAATATAGATAAACTTTAAATACAACACGCACTCACTTCTCTCCCATTTGCCAACTGATGACGGTTTACTCAACGAAAGTCCCTCATAACGACTATTGGCACCACCGGTCTTCTCTCTTTTTTTCATTCACATCCTTTAACCTCTTTATGACAACTAAGGATTGAAGATCTGCACTTCTACTTCCTTGCGCTCATTTTAAAATCTGTTTAAAATATTTTTACCCCATTCTCCACCTTAGTTCTGTTTAATGCTTCTTCCAAACTAAATTTAGCTGCCATCTACCAATAAATTTATTGCAGATTTATACAAGGTGAGTACTGTTTTTTAAGCATTTGCTATTCATTTTTTAGTCAAAAATTTGATTTGAATCTGAGCAAGTGGAAGAATCCACTGAGCCTGCTCAAACCATTCAAAGCCTTATACACTTCAATCAGATCATATCACAGGTGCCTAATCTCCAGAAACCACAACTTGCAGAACTTGAGCCTTTCTTTGTAAGGGCACTCCCTTTGTTCCTTGCTACAATCTTGTTGCCCTTCTTTATACCCATTCTAGCACATCTACACCCTTCCTAAAATAAGTCCTCCAGACCCATATGCAGTACTCAAGGTGTTGCCCGACCATTGCCTTATACAAAGGGATAATCACTTCCTTGTCTCTGCTAGCAAAATTACAATATATCATTGTCAAGACTCCATGAACTACTCTGGCAGCCCATCTACACTGCTCAGAGAATTGCATACCTGGTTGCACAATTACCATCAGGTCTTTTTCATTCTCCACTTCCCTGAGTGTAATACCACACAGTTGGTACATTTCTCTTGGGTTACTGCTACCCATATGCAGTACTTTGCATTTGTCAATGTTAAATATCAGTTGCCACTTCTCAGCCCATCTGCCTAAGTTTTCTAGATACTATTGCAGTAGTATACTGTCTTTACTGTCATTAACAACCCTGACAACCTTTGTATCATCTGCAAACGTGGACATTAGGCCTGATATACATTCATCGATATCATTGATAAATAAAAACAACAATGGACCCAGCACTGAACCAGGGTGGATTCCACTAATAACATTAGTCCACATAGAGCAGTGTCCATTTATTACCACTCTGACGTCTCACACTCAACCATCCCTTTATCCATTCTTCTCCTTAATGAAGGAGAAGATTTACACAACAGTCTTTCATGTGCAACAGTATCAAAAGCTTTCCTGAAATCCAAGTATATCATATCTGAATTATTTTTTTGCATCCAGATTCTTTATGACCATATTGTAGTATCCAATCAAATTGGTCAGATGAGACTTCACCTTACAAACCCATGCTGTGTCTGAATTATTACAGAAGTCTTGTCTAGATGATTCTGTAATGCTTCTTTAACCAGTGACTATATTATTTTCCATGGAACAGAAGTTTCTTGAACCCTCTGTGAATTGGAGATACATTTGCACATTTCCAGTCCATTGGGACCTTTCGTGAACCTAAGGATGCTCTCATAATTATGGCTAAGGGTTTGCTTACTTCACTTGCTGCCTCCTTCATTACAACTGGATAGATTCCATCCACCCCAGGTGCCTTTTCTATGTTTAACTTCAACAATTTCTCCTCCACTTTGCTCTGAGTTATTACAAAATTACTTAGTTCCCTGGTAGAGTTTGATAAACTTCTCACATTCCCCTCCTTGAATAACTCCTCACGTGTGAATGTAGATGCAAATTACTTTTGAGATAGCTTTTTCTTCCCCACACACATAGGTATGTAAATGTGTTTTACATGTAGTAAAGGAACACTTGCTATCTGGTATTGGGCCTAAAAATTAAATTAGAGTGAGTCAATGAGATTAGATGTGTTAACTAATTTGGATTCGATTCAGGACATATCCATGCTTTTTATACAATTGATATAAAAATGGATTTATGTTCTGGGAAGTAAAAACCACTCTGCACCATTCAAAATACTATTTTATTTACTGAAGTTGCCTTCCAACAGACTGAATATTCTGCAAACAACATGACATTGCAAGATCATCTCCACAGAGATAATGTTTCAACAGCTGAAATATCCTGTAATCATGCTGTTCATTCAAACAGCACACAAGTAGCACTGAGCATTGACCCTTGCAAGATGCTTCCTTGAAGATGTGATCAAGCTATACATAAATCAGTTTAATTGCTCATTATTATTTAGCCTGCTACAATTAGAAAAAATTGCAATGCTGTCCTTTCATTTTCCTTGCTTAAACATTCCCTTTTCTGCTGCTCCACCAGAGCATATATTTCTATGTAGAAAGTCATCTGATTTCAACAAAATCAAATTATGTTCACAGGTAAGTATCCAACCAGTTCAAATTTACTCCTGTTTGGTGAAACAACTGTCTTTAAAAATAACTCTGATAAATATATATCCAATGAAGAACAAAATTTTGAAAAATCATTTTATTTTCCATTTTCATGAATAAATTAGTTTAGGAAGTTAAACAATCTTACCTTAAGCAAAAATTCTCTTCTGAACACTGGACCCCATGTGAAGTTAACTTTTTTCCTTTGGTAAAGGATTTCTTGCCTAAAGCTTGCCTTGTTAGTTGGAGTAATTATCATTTGCTCTATTCTATAAAAAGGTCTATAAGGGGGAAAAGTGAACATTTTAAAACAGCAAAAAAAATATTTTAGGGCAGCATCAAAAATGTGTTCAAGTTCTATTACTGGACTAATATTAAACCAATAAAGACTAATTAAAAGAGTTGTTTTTGTAAAAATTTGAGACCATTATTTTGGCCACCAATCTATAATCATCAGCTCATATATGATTAATGCATGTCTATACAACCATGTGTTTGCCACTGATTAGCATTTTACTCAGACTGAATCCAAAATAGGAGAGCAAGTTGTACTTAACATTTAAAATCTTAAATGTCTAAAACTGAACTGCAACACTTAAATATTAAAAACAACTAATTCTCAAGCAAATATCACTATAACATTATTTAATTTCTATAAAAAAAAGGATTTCAAAACATTAAATCTTTGTTACCTTCATAATAAAAAACAGATTGATGTTAAAATAACCACAAATGATTTTTCCCATCAATTAAATGTAGAAACCTAAGCAGTTTCAATGAAAAGCAAATATTACCTTGTTCTTTCAATCACCAAGTTGTGAGTGGGGGGCATGCAGTAACTTTAAGTTAAGGGTAACCCCATGTCTGCAGGCCTTCTAAATTCTGGACAAGTGTGTACATGTATAGAAGAAAATATAGATTTCGAAATATAAGAGCAATGAGGCTCAATCCTTCCTACTTAAGTACTATTTGTAAAATATAGAGATCTACCCATACCTTTTGATAGGTAAATTCTTCAATCCGACACTCGCGTCAAATTGATCCAATTAATACATTATGTGAAAGGACTAAATTTATAACACGATTTTATGCTTTTTTAAAATATTGTTAATATATACGGGTTTCTTAAAAACTAATCTTGTATTCAATTTCCATTATCCACTTACTGCCAAAAGGAAGAGCAAAGTGCAGCCAACGTACATCAACCCACCCAAAACTAAACCAACCAGCAACAGACTGAAAACCAAAGACAACTGTCAAAATTACTTAAAATATTTTTGACTAAACTTCTTTATAAGAGACTAGGTTATTTTGGTATGATCCATGCTCACAAGAAGTAAAGTGACACACTTAACAATTTATAGAATCCACTCTCTTATGCAATTAAAATTAGCGTTCTGCAACAAGATTATTTTTGTTAACCAATGTAAATAGTGCTATTTACACATGCACATAAAGGGTCCAAGAGTCCGAAATAGTGTATGGTCTACATACATTTATAGAGTTAGGGTTTATATTCATTTTGAGTGTTTTGGCTATTAAGAGTTTGTATATTTGTGTTGCATATTAATTACTCTTGACTCATTAAAAAGAAAGACATGGTTCTCATGGAGGGCAAAAAGGACAGGTGCATCTGAACTTTCCTTTCATGCCATCCATGAGAACTGTTTTTCTTTTTAATGAGGCATGAGTAATTAATACACAACACAAATATACAAAGCTCTTAATAGCCAAAATGCTCAGTGAAGTTAAACCCTAACTCTATATAAATGTACTTAGACCATACACTATTTCGGACTCTTGGACCCTTTATGTGCATGTGTAAATAGCACTATTTACATTGGTTAACAAAAATAATCTCATTGCAGAGCGCTAATTTTTATTGTATAAGAGAGTGGATATTGTTAAGTGTATCACTTTACTTCTTGTGAGCACAGATCACAACGAAATAACCTAGTCCCTTATAAAGAAGTTTAGTAAAAAAATATTAATTTTGACAATTGACTTCAGTTTCCAGTCTATTATTGCTGGTTGGTTTAGATTTGGGTGGGTTTAATGTACATTGGCTATGTTTTGCTCTTTCTTTTGGCAGTAAGTGGATAATGGAAACTGAATACAAGATTAATTTTTAAGAAACCCATATATATTAACAATATTTTAAAAAGCATAAGATCGTGTTATAAATTTAGTCCTTTCACATAATGTATTAATTGGATCGATTTGATGTGAGCGTCGGACTGAAGAATTTTCCTATTAAACAGTATAAGTAGATCTCTATATTTTACAAAAAAAAAGAAGAAAATATAAGATGGGTAGACTGTTTTTGGCATCTAAGGTAAACTGTAAAAATCCAGCACTTTATAATCTGGAAATCTTAATTCTGGTATAAAGAAAAAAGTGACAGTTCTGTCTTTATAAGATGTTTGCTGGGCTCTGACTACTTGCCCTTTAATTTGTAATGGTTTTTTTTTTTTTCTTTTTTTCAAGCAAGTTTAAACTGCTTAAATATTGCAATGCTCTTAACTCTCACATAAAAAAAAAATAATAAAAAAAAAAGCTTTTTCAAGAAGTTGCTCTTGTACTGCACTACTTTCAAAACATATGACCTTGCTAAATGGTTAATTGGGTACTTGTTTAAAATATGACACTGCTATAACAGCCTGAT
This sequence comes from Mastigoproctus giganteus, assembly GCF_048544385.1. Taxonomy (NCBI): domain Eukaryota; kingdom Metazoa; phylum Arthropoda; class Arachnida; order Uropygi; family Thelyphonidae; genus Mastigoproctus; species Mastigoproctus giganteus. Next base: position 28,812,563 of record NC_143585.1, on the reverse strand, counting down.
TCAGGACTAACTGGTCCTCATTAGATAGGTGGTCTATTGACAAGATGCAAATGAAAGCAGTTGTAGAGAAGTGATCGATGCAAACTTCTATGGAGTACATGAAGTTTTAAAGTTGCAATATAGCTAAAGCTATTTGTTGATATATGCAATTAGCTGAACTTATGCAACTCAACCAGTTATTGTTGGAGACTACTGTCAGGGAGACAGGTAATATATTGTGTAAAAATGATGTGTGGAATAGGACCAGGATATGTCTGCCAGGTGCAAAATTTGATGATTTTTTGAGCAGATATCATCTTTTAAGGGCACGGAGGGGGGGGGGTAATTGTTGTACATATGGGCACTGATGACATTAAGAATAGGACATGCACGAGCCACATGCAGCTCTTTGAACATGTAACTGCGGTTCTAACTTTTAGCCGACATGTATGACAAGCTACGAATTTCCAAGAGCAAATATTTTCGAACACTAACTATATTAAACATAAATCAAGAAATCATCTGAACAATGAGTCTCTCAGCATGTTTAAAGATAAATTACAGCATACTCACCTGATGTTGAGAGAGAGACTCTCTCAAGAAGTTCAGCAGCAACTTTTTTTTTTTTTTTTTAAATTAAATCAAAAATGGCTCTTTACTCAAAAAAAAGGTTGCCGACCTCCAGAGTAAGAGATCTGCAGATTTACTTAAGTACAGGTCGGTGTTGGGAAGGGGGGGGACATCAGTGATTTATGGTTAAATTTGAAAGTGTCTGCAATTCTGCCCAGACGTGATAGGAGGGAGTACATGATGAGAACCTTGCTTTGATGAGAGCAATTCAGCCCTGCAGAGAGTGTGCAAGGCTCATGGTGTAGAATTTTTCTTAGTGTGGTCTGTGCTTGTTAACAGGAGAGATTAATTCTACAGGGATCGAATACACTTAAATACAAAGGGTACAAGAATATTTGCTGATGCTATTGAGGCAGTGTTAGGCGGGTCAGAGAACTGCTAGCTTGCGGGGTGGGGGATGATTCACAGACTAAAACATCAACAGTAGCCACAGGCAGAAGTGAAAGTAATTCTTGCACTTTCTTGGATAGGATAGAAGAGGAGAGGCATTCTTGGATAGGAGAACTACTAGGGTGACTGGTGGGAAGGAAACAAACTAATAATTTGATAGTAACCACAAGGAGAGGTACTAGTTATTGGGATATGCAACATCCTGGAAAACAAGGTATGGGGGAGATTACAAGGCCTACTAATGGGACAAGAAAATATATGGGTTGTATTAAGTTAATAAGAATAAAAACAGGTGCATATATATATATATATAAATAATTATTTTGATAATAGTTTTAAGTAAATTAAGTACGTGCTGTTTGATAGTATATTATGTTAGATATTATGGTGGTGTCTGAAAATATAAATCCGATTCTATATAAATATAAGAACATATGTATATTAACTACATGCCCAAAAATATACCCGTAGATCAAAGCACCAATTAACTCTATTATAGCCGATACCGCCCCCCCCATGGCCAAACCTAGTAAAGAATAATCGTTAGTAAAACAAAGTAATAATATTAACCACTAAACTTTTAATATTACATATTTGACCATTTTAAACAGGCAGATGGCAACAGAAACTGATAGCTCTGTTAATTATGAGTGGGATATATTGAGAGGGTTAGCCCTCAAAGTCCCTTTCAATGTATCCAATTACCTATAATTAACATTGTATTATACTATTATTACTTTGTTTCATTAATGATTATTCTTTAATAGGTTTAGCCATGGGAGCCGGTATCGGCTATTATAGAGTTAATTGGTGCTTTGATCTACGGGTATATAGCTAATATACATATGTTCTTATATTTATATAGAATCGGATTTATATTTTCGGACACCACCATAATATACTATTAAACAGCACGTACCTAATTTACTTAAACTATTATCAAAATAATTATATTACGACGGATGTAATGTTCTATCTAATATAGATGGCATTAATCCAATCAATATATATATATATATATATATATATATGCCAAGTATGTGTAATAAAATTAAAGGTTTCTGGTTGGATAGAGAATAGAAACTGGATTTTCAGATAGTTGCGTACTGAGGGCATTCTATTAGAATATGTTTAATTGTTAGTTGGGTCTGACAGATGAGACATTGAGGATTCTCTCCCATAAGCAAGAACAGATGCGTTGTATAAGAATGACCAATTCGAAGTCTTGCCAAAATAGCTTCTCGCCTGCTTCTCCTGAAACTAGAAAGTCCACAGCCAAGGTTCTTTTTTAATCTGAAATAGTTGATTATTGACTTGTTTGCCACACTTCTGACCATTGAGTCAGAACTGTGGCAAACGAAGTCCTACATACTGTTTTAATATGAATTTATAATCAGTGTATGGGACTTTCAGATGGCAGAATGATGTACTGTCAGAATGTTTAATAGCATGATCTGCATGTTCATTACCTGGGATGCAGACATGACCAGGGATCCAGCAGAAGGTGACCATCTGGTTTGATGTTGATATAATCTGTATTGGATCTGTTACAGAATGGGATGTTGGGGAGAAGTAACAGATTGAATGGCGGTGACTGCACTTAAGGAGTCAGTGAATATCAAAGATTGCTTGAAATAGCTGCTTACTTATATTATCTAGGGCCAGTTTTATTGCATATAATTCTGTGGTATAGATACTGCATTCAGTAGGAAGAGATACAGATATTGAGAAGGTAGAATAAATTGCTGCAGCACCTACGGCTTCATCTGTTTTGGAGCCATCAGTGTAGATAAGTAGTTTTTCTGCGTTTTCTAAGATGTGGGCTTCATGTAGCTGCCATAGGTTGTTTTGCAGGTAGTGTTTCCCCCATCTCAGAAAGAAAGTATACAACGAGGTGAAAATTGAATCCAGGGAAGTTCAGGAGAAGCATAGTCATTAAGGATATGCTGAAAGTTAAATGTTCCAACTGCTCATGATCTCTTGCAATCGAAGACCCGCAGGATGGTTTTCATTAGGTTTGTTACAGTATAACATTACATTTTGAGGATCAAACAGGTATTCCCAGCTGGGGTGAGATGGAACGCTTTTAATTTTTGCAGCATAATTACAAAGTAAGTTTTTTTGTCTGAGGTGCAATGGGGTTTCATTTGCCTCAATATATAGGCTGTGGACTGGAGATGTTCTGAAGGCTCCCATGGCTATCCTTAGGGCACTATGCTGAATTGTATTTAGCCGCAACAAGGAACTATTCCTTGTGGAGTCACACAGGTGATTCATAATCTAAGCAGGACCAAATTAAAGTTCTTTAAAGATGTGATAGTGAGTGTCTATCAGCACCCCAGGAGTTAGCAGAGACAGCTCTTAAGATGTTCAATTTCTTTAGGCTATATGATTGGAAAAATTAAGTTTACTGTCTAGATAAAAACCCAATAAATGGAAGTTATTGGTAGTTTTTTTTATTTTTTTTTCATTTATTTTCTGCTAAGGAATAGCCATTCCGTTGCGCCCACGATTCTATTCTGGTTATGGATATTGCCTTTCAATGGCATTCATAGTTTGTGACTGACAAAAGATAATCAGGTCATCGGCAAACATGCATGATTCAACTGTTTTTGGTATGTTTCATGTCATATTAGTAATTCTTATTGTGAATAATGTTGCACTTAGGATGGAACCTTGGGTTACACCTTTTCAAATGGTTTGGATAAACTGTTCATATATCTGACCTGAAATGTTCTGTGGTGTAGGAAGTTCTGTATAAATTGGGGTAACTGCCCATTCAATCCAAAAGAATATACATATATGCTGATGAAAACAGTATAGTAAATAAGTTTGATGAATTTTAAGTATTGCTAAGTTGTAATAATGTAAATTCTGTATGGAAACATGCAGCCACTCAGTTAGGGGATGCAGAATTTGAATACAGTAAACACAGCATGAACAGAAAGAACAGATCTATTAAATACTGATAAATAGGATGTTGACCTTTTACAATCTCAAGAAGCAACCTTTATACCACCTTTAACTGTACACTATGGGAATTAATCATAATTAAAACTAACATCACCCAGGAAAAATTATTAGTAGTAGTAAGGACATGATGCAAAAAGGCAAGCTTATAAAGTATCAGCAAAAAAAAAAAAAAAACTTCCCACATCACCTGTCCTTTGCCTCCAATAATTTGCCTATTCAAATTGAAATTATTCAAACTACCCACTTGCATAACAACAGATGGGATCTATCTGTTTTTGTGGAAGTGTTCTGTGTAGTAGTATTACGAGCAAGAGGAAGAATGCTATCAGCATTTGGCTTGCTCAATCCAATCAAAGCCTTAAAACACCACAAGTAGATTACCTCACAGGTGCCATCTCCAATTGCTAAAAGCACCCTTTCATTCTTCTCACCAATCTCATTGCCCTTCTCTGCAAATCTACATCATTACTAAAATGAGGCCTCCAGACCTATATGCAGTACTCAAGATGTAGGCCTAACCATTGCCTTTTACAATGGAAAAACTACCTCCTTATCCCTGCTAGTAAAGTTCCTGTATATCACACTGCCAGAATCCCATGAGCTGTCCTAGCAGCCTCTCCATTTCTCAGACAACTTCATATCTGACTGCACAATTACCCCATTTATTTTTCATTTTCCACTACCCTGAGTGTGGTACCATACCTTTGGTACATTAACCTGAGATTACTGCAACCCATATGCAGTACCTTACATTTGTCAATGTTAAAACTTTGACTGCCATTTCTCAGCCAATCTACCTAATTTTTTCTAGATCTTGTTTCAGTAGCTTACCCTGATTACTGTCATTTACTACCCTACAAACCAAAGTCTAATATACCTTCATCAATATCATTAATAAATACAGAAAACAATAAGGGGCCCCAGCATTGAACCCTGGGGACTTCACTAATAACATTTGTCCATGATGAATCCATTTCAGTGTCCATTAATAACTGTCTTATTCCACTCAACAATCCCTTTATTCAAAGCAGTAAACTTGCCCTTAATGACCACTGCTCCAATTTGTACAAAAGTATTTTATGTGCAACAGTATCAAAAGCTTTAAGATCTAAGTAAATGATATCAAAATTATGTTTTGCATCCAGTTCCTTTGTTACTGTATCATAGTATCCAGGGCCCTCCCTGGCAAGCTAAGGTATCATCTAGGGTTCATCCCTGCCAGAGACCTTTCTATTCCCTAATGCACCTGGTCTACCTTCCCAAGGCAGAGGACAGGCAACATGGGGTCCCACTAGGAGAACTGCACTTATGGCTGAAGGAACAACAGACCAACACAAACTTGCTATTTCTGGCCTTTACAGAGTTTGTACTGTGACACAGCGTATACAAATGCAAAGTTGGGGGATGATCACTGGTGCCACTTGACAATCAACACTGTCCTCCTCTCTGTACAAAGTTCCTGCCCAATGTAGCTTTAACTTTTCCTAAGTATAGAACTGTCATTTTCCAGCAAACTTACAGCTGACAGGCTCCAACGTATAATTCAAGAGTACCTAGTGACAGCTTGATGCACTAGGTTCTCTAGGATTATAGGTTATGGGGCATGTAGCTCTGTGTGCTGCACTCCCCCACAATTGTCATTTCATGTTATCACTTCTATGAAGTCCCAATCAGACTTATACTAATACACAGAAAAAATGTTTATTGTAATCAGTACTTCAGTTTATATTATATATTTTTTTGGATTATCACGGTTTACATATGTGCAGTGGAAATGATTATGTAACATCCAGATTTGTTCAGGAATTCAGATATGTGCATCTAGTTATTGCTGTTGCTTCATACAGTTTTATAGCAGAGCCCATTTCAACTTCTTAATTTTATATATTTTCTTTGTTTTTAATGGATTTCCAAATAACAGTTTCATTTTCAGTTAAAAACATGTCTATTGATATAACACATGAGCAGTTTCCTTTCTGCCATCCTGACTCTTTTCATGGCCTGTAATAAAGAATTTGTTGCCTATGATATTTCTTTATAGGTCTGAGTATTTGTATATATTTAATGCAATTCAACTTTAAGTGGTTTGAAGAGATGGTTAATCAGAATGTCTTGATTACTTCTGTCTGAAAATTAATTCCTAACAAGTCAATTACATTAATTTCAGCTGACCTATGTCTGATTAATTTCAATATTTAAGTTGAAACTGTTCTACTGAAAGGAAGGATTCCAGTTCTGTGGCATTGTTGTTCTTGAATCTTGTTCTACTTTTAGAAATCATTGTAAGTGGTTTCTAAACCACCATTGATTGGAATTACTTTACATCACAACCACCACACCATCACTGCTTACTTCAAATGCAATTCAAGCCTTCATAACAACCCTGTTTACAAAATGTCATAATTTAGAAGGATTGCAAATGGAGTCATAGGATGCTGTTGGGAGTAGTTACTGGTTACATGATCCCTTCCATCTCCCTGGTACCAACTTCATTCAACCATTTATTTATTTATTGTAGCATTGATTTAGAATTTTAATGTTTGCAAAAGACATCCCGGGATGTCAAAAGCGATCATATTTTATTCCTGTTTTTATCTTTTATCTTACCTTTTATGTGTATTTTAACTTATTTAAATTATGTTTTATGCATAAGTATATATTTTTTTACTTTTATTTTTTAGCTGAACTCTATGCACCATTTATTGAGGCATTAAAGAATGATTCTGATGTTAGTTAGTATTAACTTTGTATTATTTATACTCATATATCTTTTTATAAAAATCTGTTAAAAGCCAAGGAAAACAACATTACATAACATTATCATACTGTTGCATATTTACACTGAGCAGTTCAAAACAAAATTTTTTGAGTTGCTGTATTATCTGCACTACCACAATTAACTGTAAACTAATATACTGCTACAATTTAACTCTGATTTAGTGGCCATTAGGTTTTTTCCTTGTTTCTATTTATAAATTGTTCTAGAATATTTAAAATTATAATGAAGAAACTGCTAAATGATAATGGGAGGGGGGGGGAGATAGAGGCAAAAAAGACTTACGCAAAATGTTTATTGAAATATTCCATATCTTGTCTTGCCTGACTAGAAGCAGACACCCATAAATCCACAGGATCAGTAGTTACGTTGAAACTAAATAGAAGACCAGAAGAAAGGACAAGACTGATTAATATTGATATGGCTATAACAGTGAGTGGCCGAGCTGCAACACAGTTACCCCACCTTCGAAAACATGAGTCAAGAAACTGTTCCATTCCAGATCCCAACTTCTCCAGAAATGATATTTCTGAAATAATCTGTGTCTCTGGAAGTTGTCTTGGCTGTTTACCATTTGATGGGTTAGGCTTTGTTATTACTTCTTCACTAGAATTTGGATGATCAGCTCCATCTGTTGGACGAGCCAAAACAACTGCAACAAATGCACAAAAGTTTACCAATCTTTATATAAAAAAAAATTCTTAAATATTAAATCATCTAATATACAGGGTGTCCACAAACCTCCTTTACAAAACTAAAATGTTGCATGAATAAAGAACATGATACAAACCTGAAACCACATCAAAAGTGATAGGGGGATATTTAAGTTTTAATTAGAGGTGTTTGATGTGGGTACTTTTAGTTACTCTATAAATGTCTCATCTATAATCCAATTCCTCCCTCCCATATTCAGCACAATATATTCCTGTCAAGGCAATTAACTGCTTCATAACTGTGCATTGTTTAAATTTCATAATGGTTCTTGGCATAGGTGAAACATGAATCTGGTCTTTTTCAAATTCTCAGAGCAGGAACTTGAAAGGAGTCAGATCAGAGGATTGCAGGGAAAGGAACCACAAAATCAATCTTCTTCCCATCCACTTCAAGGAAAATGTTTGTTATGCACAAACATTTGTGGTAATGTGGCAGAGTTACATCTCTTTGGAAAAATGATGCTGCCATCACTGCCATCCTGCAATGATGCCATAAGGAAGTTTTGTGTCATAGTCATTGTGAACTTCACAATGCCTGTGACAAATTCTCCAAAGAAAAATTATCCATACACTTTGCAACAACTGATCATGCAAAAGGCCAAATCCTGCCATAATTACAGTTATGCAATTATGCTGCCATCTACTACAGTACACGCATTTACCAGTTGAAGAAAAAAAAAAAAAAAAAATCTTTATCAGTTGGAATGATTTCAGATTTATATCATGATGTACCCTATTTGACAAAACTAATACAATTTGATTTTTGGAAAGATTTGTGGACATCCTGCAAAAACAGTAACAAATTTAATTATTTTTCTCCTCTTCTTCCCAAAATACAAATTCCATATTGTAACAACAATTTGTTGCCAAGAATTAATATTAGCAAGTGGCAAACTATATGAGAAAGCAAACTTACACAATAACAACCTTGTCCAACCTTTCATAAAATATATTCAAACTACCCACTTCCACAACAGCAGAGAGAAATTTGTTTGAATAATCAATTACACTCCAACTGAAAGCAACTTCTATTGTACAACAATCCTTTTCAATTTAAAAATATATCCACTTACATGGGCTGCACTCTAAATTGTCCAACTCTTGGCAGACAATTTAGACAACTAAAAAAAAAAAAACTTGCACAATTTTTTTTTTTTTTTTTAAATTAACAAAACTCCACTTTAACCTGCAATTAATCAAACACCTTAAAAATCAAGGCTGGGGATTCACTAATTCTCCAATTTAACATCTTTCAACTCTTAATAGCAAACTGAAACATTTATAATTTTTACAGAATGAACATAAACTTTGGTGGGGTGATTAATGCCATTTAGTCTGTATTTATAACGTCTCAGAGTCCAATCACATCTAAAGTATAGAGATTTCGGTTTTTTTTTCAAGCTTTATTTAATTGGAGTGATAACTGTATCTTGCTGAATATAAATGCATCATACAAACTGCACAAATTCAAGATGCTACAAACCTCCTTGGATTGGAGAAGCACAAAACAGAGATGCCAAAATGGATGAGAAAACAGCTAATAAAATTATTTAAAGGAAGCCTCAGGCTTTTGCTGCACTGCAAAAAAAAAAAAAAAAAAAAAAAGTAGATAAGAAAATACATATTATATGCTTCCCTCCTCACACAGTAAAGTATCCAGTTGACCTTTCATCCATTTATTCAAATTGTTGGCCTCAACTATCTGTGAGGTCAATTTGTTCCAACTATCAATGACTCACTGGCTAAAAGAAAATGTCTTACAATCTAATCTAAATCTCAGACCCTATAATTCAAATTTATGACCCCTAATTCTTTAGAACAGTGAGAAGTCCACCTTCATTCATTTTACTAATTCCTCTCAGAGCCTTAATCAATCAGGTTACCTCTGAGGTGCCTGGTTGTCAAGCTCTGTAGCCCACGTAATTGGAGTCTTTCCTCATATGGTTACCCTTTTTCCGATCTCACCATGCAAGTTGTCAGTCTTTGGACCCTTTCAAGAAGCACAATGTCTTTTTTTCAGATGAGGTCTCCATACTTGAACACAGTATTCCAAATCCAGTCTTACAATTGCCTTATACAATGGGATTATGACCTCTCTATCTCTACAGGATAATGTTTGATAAATCATTGATATGACACCATGAGCTTCCTGGCTGCTTGTTTACACTGTTCAGAAAACTTTATATCAGCCTGTATTGTAGCTCCCAGATCCCTTTCCTCCTCCACTGTTTTTAATTCAACTCCACCAAATGCATAATTTATTTGTGGATTACTATTTGCCAAGTACAAGACCTTGCATTTGGCAGTACTAAAACATAGCTGCCACTTCTCAGACTATTTTTGAAGGCTGTTCAAGTCATCCTGACCTACTCATTAATGACTTTGCCAATCTTTAGGTCATCTGCAAATTTTGACATCACACCTATCCCTTCATCAATATCATTATGAAAATGAGAAACAATAGTTTGATTACCATGCCGCACAAAAGTAATTGGCAAAACTACTGATGAGGCAAAATAAGGAAAAGTGTAAGGTGATGGTAATGAAAGTTAGAAATTGGGACAAGAAATCTGACTAAAACATAAATACAAAAAAACAGAGTACTCAAATAGGCCCCTTATAAGTTCAAAGTAGTGGAATCATAGCTATGTGGGAGATGGAGTGAACAAACATTTCATAACAATCGCTACAATTCGAGGCAGGGAAAATAAATAATGAGGCCACCTGCTGTAAATTATGTTAGATAAAGATCTGATAGAAGGGTATCAAAAACCTACTGGGAGCTAAAGAAGAGAAAGACTTTGAAGCAGACAGTGTACATTCCAATACAACTACTGGAATATCACCAAGATCATTATATTCTGAGATGACCCTTCTTGTATTGGAGAAGCACTAATAGTAGTAGTGGCATGTGATGCAAGAAAGCAAGTGTATGAGCTTATGCAGCATCAGCCAAAAAAAAAAAAAAAAAAAAAAAACAACACCATTCCCTCCAAATGCCTATCCAGTTCCTCCTTAAATTTATTTAACCTGTCAACTTCCACAACAACAGATGGAAGTTTGTTCCAGCAATTAACCACCCGCTAGCTAAAGGCAAATTTCCACACATCTATTCTACATCTGTCTTTTCTTAATTTGAATTTATGCCCCCTTAGGTTCGTAATCTGAACAAGTGGAAGGATCCCATCAGAATTCAGCGTGCTCAACCCGTTCAAGGCCTTATATACCTCAATCAGATCACCGCACAGGTGCCTAGTCTCCAGCCACTGCAATTTGCAGAACTTAAGTCTCTCTTGGTAAGAGGATCCCTTCATTCCCCTCACCAATCTTGTTGCCCTTCTCTGTACACGCTCAAGTAAATCTACATCCTTCCTAAAATGAGGCCTTCAGTCCTGTACGCAGTACTCCAGGCGTGGCCTGACCATTGCCTTATACAGAGGCATAATCACCTCCTCCTTCCTGCTAGCAAAATTCCTATATATCATTGACAAAACCCCATGACCTGCCCTGGCAGCCTGTCTGCATTGCTCAGAAAACTTCATATCTGACTGCACAATTACTCCCAGGTCTTTTTCATTTTCTACCACCTTAAGTGTAGTACCACACAATTGGTACATTTCTCTGGGGTTACTTCTACCCATATGCAGTACTTTGCATTTGTCAAGGTTAAACTTCAGTTGCCACTTCTTAGCCCATCTGCCCAAATTATATAGATCCTGTTGCAGTAGCACACTGCCATTACTGTCATTAACAACCCTGCCAACCTTTGTATCATCTGCAAACTTCGACATTAAGCCTGATATACTTTCATCAATATCATTGATAAATATACAAAACAACAGTGGACCTAACACCGAACCCTGTGGGACTCCACTAATAACATTAGTACAAGAAGAGCAGCACCCATTGATTACCACCCTCTGTCTTCTCCCACTTAACCATCCTTTTATTTATTGTAGCAACTTACCCTTAATACCATTCTGCTCCAATTTGTACAATAGTCTTCCATGCGCAACAGTGTCAAAAGCTTTCCTGAAAACCAAATATATGATATCAAAATTATTTTTTGCATCCAGTTCCTTTGTAACCACATCATAATATCCTATCAAATTTGTCAGACAAGACTTTCCCTTAACAAACCCATGCTGTGTCTGAATTATTGCTGCAGTCTTGTCTAGATGATCCTGCAATGCATCTTTAACCAGCGACTCCATTATTTTACCCGGAACAAGTTAAACTAACTGGTCTGTAATTACTCGTGTCACCCTTCGATCCCCAATGTTTCCGATACACAATTGTATAGGAAAGATAGACATGATAGGAAGGGAGGATGGGTTATGCTGTTAGTTAAGAAACAAAATCTAAGGAAGTGCATCCAATTTATGTTGGTGGATAATGCAGTGTTGAGTCTGTTTGGTGTGAAATAAGCACTGAGAAAGGAAAAATGAGAGTAGGTGTGTGTGTGTGTGTGTGTGTGTGAGAGAGAGAGAGAGAGAGAGAGAGAGAGAGAGAGAGAGAGAGAGAGAGAGAGAGATAGGCCTAATGAATCTGATGAGTATAATGAGCAATCGTGCAGAGAAATAGTGGGCCAGTAAATCAGAATGTCCTATAATGGGAGATTTTAACTTTCCAGATATTTACTGGAATTTGTGAGTTAGTCATTCACACACTTGCAAGGCTTTTGTGGATTTACTAGAGGATTCTTATCTACAGCAGCATGTTCAAGAGGCAATTAGAGGGAGTAATACTCTTGATCTGATTATCAATAGCGATTCTTCACGCATTAAGAATCTGTAGATAAAGGAACCACTAGGTGGCAGTGATCACAGTGTGCTGAAGTGGGATTAACTCAAAGAGGCAACTACCATCAGGGGCAAACAGAAGGGTTTTTGCTTTCGTAAAGGTGACTAAGGTGGTTGGTCTGCGACAGTATATAAATTCTATACGATGGGACCAACTGATGAGATTACCAACAGCAAATTCAAAATGGGAAGCATTCAAATTAATCTTGGAAGCTACTAGACTTTTCATACCAACTAAGAACTATTGTTCAAGATTTAGCCCTAAATGAATGTCAGATGAACCAATTAGACATGTGGCATAGAAAAAAAAATGCATGGGATACATATAAATTAACTGATGACATGGAAGCCTATAATAGATATAAGCTGGTCTGTAACCAACTCACAAAGGAGGTTAGGCATGCAAAGGCAGATTACGAGAAATCTTTGGCAAACGATTCAGAGAAAAATAGCAAAGAGTTCTTTACTTATGTAGACTCTAGAAGGAAGGGGATGGAATCAGACTGGTCCACTTGATAGATGGTTCAACTGTTGATGATCCTGCTCAGGTAGCTTACAAACTAAATGAATATTTTGCATCTACGTTCGCACATAAGGAGTTATTCAGGGAGGGGAATGCCAGACGTGTATTAAACTCTGGCAGTAAGCTAGATAATCTTGTAGTAACTGAGTAAACTGGAGGAGAAATTATAGAAGATAAACATAAGAAAGGCACCTGGGGTGGATGGAATCTATCCAGTTATATTAAAGGAGGCAGCAAAGAAAGTAAGCAAACCCTTAGCCATAATTATGAGAGCTTCCTTGGACTCAGTTGAGGTACCTTGGACTGGAAATATGCAAATGTCACTCCAATCTACAAAGGAGGATCAAAGGAAGACAGGTAATTACAGACCTGTTAGTTTAACTTCTGTTCTAGGTAAATTAATGGAGGCACTGGTTAAAGAAACATTGCAGGATCATCTAGACAAAACTTCAGTTACAGCTTGGACAAAGCATGGGTTTGTTGAGGGGAAGCCTTGTCTGACTAATTTGATTGGATACTATGATGTGATCACAAAGGAACTGGATGCAAAGAAAAACTTTGATATCATATATTTGGATTTTAGGAAAGCCTTTGATACTTTTGCACATGGAAGTCTGCTGCACAAATTGGAGCAGTGTGGCATTGGAGGCAAATTACTGCTATGGATAAAGGGATGGTTGAGTGGGAGAAGACAGTGGTAATCAATGGACACTGCTCTTTGTGGAGCCCCTCAGGGTTCAGTGTTGGGTCCATTGTTGTTTTCTGTATTTATAAATGATATTGATGATGGCATATCAGGCTTAATGTCCAAGTTTTCAGTTGATACGAAGGTCGGCAGGGTTGTTAATGACACTAATGACAGTACGCTGCTGCAACAGAATCTAGAAAAGTTGAGCAGGTGGGAACTCAAATGTAACATTGACAAATGTAAAGTACTGCATATGGGAAGCAGTAATCCCAGAGTAATGTATCAATTGTGTGGTACTACACTGACAATGGTAGAAAAGGACCTGGGATAATTGTGCATGCAGATATAAAGTTTTCTGAGCAGTGCAGACTGTCTTGCAAGAGTAGCTCATGGTGTCTTATACAGGAATGTTTCTAGCAGGGATAAGGAGGTGATTATCCACTTGTATAAGGCAATAGTCATGCCACACCTTGAGTATACAGGTCTGGAGGCCTCATTTTAAGAAGGATGTAGAGCCGTGTACAGAGAAGGGCAACAAGATTATTGAATGGAACAGAAGGTTGCTCTTACAAAGAAAGGCTTAAGTTTTGCAAGTTAGTGTCTGGCAACTAGGCACCTGCAAGATGATCTGATTGAGGTGTATAAAGCCTTGAATGGTTTGATCCTGCTCATTGCTAGTGAGATTCTTCCTCTTGCTCAGAATAATCGCTGAGAGGGCATAAATTCAAATTGGGAAAAGACGGCTGTAGGACAGATGTGCGGGAGTTTGCCTTTAGCCAGCAGGTGGTTGATTGCCGGAATAATCTTCCATCTGTCATTGTAGAAGTTGATAGTTTAAATAGATTTATGGTAGAACTAGACAAATATTTGGAGTGAGTGGATGGGTGAAATGAGTAGGGTGAGAGGTTTGTTTTTTTTTTTTTTTGCTGATGATATATAATCTTGCTTTCTTGCATCATGTGCCAATGCTAAGAATGAAAAGAATTCTTTGGTTACATTAACACTAGAAGGAAAGGAATGAACCATAGCGATTTGGTAGATATGAATGGCTTAACTGTTGCTGTTAAATTGAATACATATTTTCTCTACAATCAACACATGAAGATTTTGAAGATGACAACAAATCGAGTTATAACTGGAAGCCAAATGATTTTGTGATACATAAGAAAATGGAAAACAAATTACTGAGGTTAAAAGTGAAAAGGACACCCGAGGCTGACAGAATCTATCCAATTATACTAAAAGAAGCAGTAAAAGAGGCAAGCAAACCTTTTGACCATAATTATGAGAGCATCCTTGGATTCAGAGATACTCCCTACAAATGCAGATGTACAAAGTTAGTAATTGCAGAACTGTAATTTTGACTTCTGTTCCAGAGAAGAGAACAGTCAGTAATTAAAGAAGTAATACAGGATTATCTTTACAAAAATTTAATTATACGGAAACCACAGCATGGATTTGTTAAGGGGAGATCTTGTCTGACCAACCTGGTTAGCTACTACGATGCCGTAAAAAAGGAAGAGATGCAAAAATATAATTTTGACATCATATACTTAGATTTCAGCAAAGATTTTGACACTATTCCACAAGAAATATTGCTGTACAAATTAGAGCAGTGTGACAAGAGAGGTAAGTTACTGCTATGGATAAAGGGATGGTCAAGTGGTAAAAAACAGAGGATGGTTATAAATGGGAACTTTTCTGTACTTGGACCAGTTATTAGTGGAGTCCTTGTGGTTCAGTGTTCAATATTTATTAATGATACTGATGAAGGCATATCAAGCATAATGTCAAAATTTGTGGATTATACAAAGGCTGGCATGGTGATTAACAACAGGGATCAAACACACTACTGCTACAAAGACTTAGAAAAATTAGACAGATGGGCTGAGAGATGCAAGTTGAGGTTTAACACTGATTACACCAATTGGGTGGTACCACACTCAAGGTGGTGAAAGAAAATGACCTAAGGATAATTATTGTACTGTCCAACATGAAGTTTTCTGATCAGTAGAGACAGGCTGCTAGAACAATTCATGGAGTTCTATGATACATAGGAATTTTGCCAGCATGGAAGGAAAGTGTATATAGAAATGAAGATGGTTTAGCTGCATCTTGAGTACTATATACAGGCACTCCCCCAACTTAAGTAATACTAGACTTCCTTAAATTTTTGCTGGCCAATGCAAACTTTAAAAAAATCACGAAAATATATTTTGTATCCCATAGGAATAAATGGAGGTATTGTGACAACATCACAATGTGAACCCAATAACATTGTTTTTTTTTTTTTTGGCAATTCGTCCCAAGACATCTGAAGTTGAAATTTTTGCTATAGAACTAAGCTACTCATCTCTCTAAAAGGTCATTTTTATAGTGGAGCACTACACTTTCATTGTTATCATACGTTCCGTTATAAGAATCAATTTTGAACAGCTTTGTTGATTTTTTTTTTTTTAATTTTTGGAGGTCACGACCATTAAACAAAAACAATTTGCACTTTCTGGTTTATCGGGCTTTTCTGTTAGTGCATCTAATTATAAACGGGTAGAAACTCGATCTTATTGCATTTGCGATAATCCGAAAAACTAGATCATGTGGGTTTTTACGTTACTGTATTATGGTGAAATGTGTTCCTCTCACTGAAATCTTCAGCCATATAAGAAACTGAATAAATTTTCGGAATCTTCATTCCTATTTACTTATTACAATGATGAAGGGAAAGTGACCAACAGAAAGTGCAAGTGTTGGCAGTGCTAGGAAACCAAACAAAACTGATTTAGAAATGAAGGTGGAAATGATTAAGAAGTAAGAAGCAGGACAAAGTTTGTCATCTATTGTATGGGAATCGAGTCTCGCTGCTTCAACAGTGAATGCCATTTCAAAGGACAGTGCATGTATAAAAGAACATGTTAAAGGATCAATGCATTTAAGATCGACAGTGATCACAATACAGTGTTCACGTGCTATATAGAAGGTGGAAAAGCAATTAATAATATGGATGGAAAATCAGATTCAGAAGAGAGCACCTGTGAATCTAATGGCTATTAGATTCAGGGCTTAATAGGTTCAAGCATCGTCCTGGTTTCCATAATTTTAAAGTATGGAGTGAAGTTGCCAGTGCTGATCTGCAGCAGCAGAGAAATTGTGACGTGTTCGAAAAAACCCATTCTAAATTTCAACAGCCCTCAATCTCTGCAGTGGCATACTTATCAGCTGGATATGTTGATTCTGGCAATGATGCTTGAAAGGTAAAACACTGACGTTATGTCTTCCCCTCCCTTTTTTGTAATGTTATAATTTTGAAATTTTTGTAATTGCACACTTTTGTAATTTTTCCTATGCATGAGATAAAAAAAAATTGAATAAATAATTCTATTTACATGTTTGTCAATTTTTTTTTTTTTTTTTTTTGCTTCAGTAAAATTCAGCAAGCATATTGCATGTGCAACTAAAGGCACGTTGCACGTGCCTTTAGGAAAATTCTGACTTGCATAAAATTTTACTTTAATGCAGATCTCTGCGGAACGCAACCCTTACACAAGTTGCAGAATGCCTGTACAGGTCAATTGGCCCCATTTTAGGATGTGGATCTGTTGAAAGGGTCAGAGAAAATCAAACAACATTGATCAAGACACAAGATGGCACACTTAGCAAGAAAGAGGTTCAGTTCTGCAAATTTCAGCACCTGCTAGGAGACCTGATTAACGTATTTAAGGCTTCTAAATAGATTGGGTAAATGAAATGATGATGGCATCATTCTTGGAAAACACACTTAAAGGAGTGTGTTTTCCAAGAATGAACTAAAATTGGAGAAAGGATGGTTACAGGTTATGTGAAAATTTGCTTTCAGCCACACAGCAAGCAGTTATTAAAACAAACTTCCATTTGATGTTGTGGAAATAAGTAGTTTGAATAAATTTAAGGATTAGGCTAATTGCTAAAAAGAATGCACAGATAATGTGATATGTTTTTTTTTTTCTGATGCAGTACATGCTTGCTTCTTTGCACCATTTGTCATTACTATTACTAACAGCAGTAATCTGAATGTAGGCAATTCCCCACAAGTTGAGGTGGGTGTGTTTTTTTTTTTTTTTGCAAAATTGTAATGTTTTCATTCTACAGAACTCAGTTTCCCATTGGTTTACTGTTCATCATTTTCCTTGTAGGTATGCTGTTCTTGATTGAGTTTATGCTGGTTTTTGGAAATTACTGAAGACCTACAGAGACAATATATTAATTGTTACATTACAGAGAAAATAGTTAATGAAAATGTAGACATTTTCATTAATAACCATTCTACACTTAGTGTAGTAAAATTTGTCTGAATATTTTTTGATTACCCCTCATATTATAGGGTTGACAGCTTTTACAATAAAGGTACCTGGTTACCTAGTTGTGAGGGTACAATTATACAGAAAATGACCCATCTGGACAGTGACAGTTACTGAAAACAAATAGCAACATACATCCCCATATGGGGAAGTGCTGTTTATTAGACAGTTAAAGGTAAGGTACCATTTGCTTTATGATACAAGATATGATTTTATGTGGAAGCCAGACACTGCAAACTTCAATTAGATATTACAGCAACACATAGATTTGCAATATGTTAACAGAAATAAAGACACACAACAGTTCTGCTAACATTCTAATTCTTGCTTTTTTCAAAGCTTATACAAATTACTAAACTGATCTGCTCCTTGGCTATGTCAGCAAGACACAATGTGATGTGGAATGAAAAGAACATCCTCCTCTACATCTTCATATGTAATTTAAATTACACATGAAGTTTTAAATTTAATTTTTAATGGGAACACTCCTTAAGTCAACAAAAACAGACAATTTGCAGTCTAATTACAGAAAATGGGTGTAAACCCATGATCTTTTCCTCACCAACAGATCTTCAAAAAACATTAATGTTAGTGGTCCTATTGATAACTCAAATCACAACTTGGTGCTGATTACTTCTTCAATGAAGGCTGCACTCATGGTCATTCTTAATCATGTGCCATTTAAATGTTACAAGAATGCAAAATGATCTGTACAATTTCTATTCCTCTTTTCTGAAATTTATGTTACTGTTTTAAATCATCTAATCTTAATGATAGCTCAGATTGTGTCAATAAAATTGTATTCAGGAATGAATACCTTTTGATGGCATATACCCTTTAATTTTAAGGGAGGCAGCAAGTGGGAGTATTAAACCATTGAGGCTAATTATGAGAGCATCAGAGATTCCATAGGATTGGAAAATTGCTAATGAATTTCCAATACATAAGGGCAGTTCTAAGAGTGTAGTAGGAAATTACAAACAAGTCAGTCAAACTTCAATGGTAGGGAAAATCATGGAGGCAATGATCAAGGGTGGAATTCAGGATCATTTAGACAGAAATGGATTTCCGAAGGATATGCAGCATGTTTTTGTAAAGGGAAAATCATGCTTAACAAATCTGGTTAGCTATTTTATCAGGGTCACTCATGAGCTAGATTTAGGGAATAAAATTGACATTGTTTATTGAGATTTCAGCAAAGCATCTGACTTAGTCCCGCATGGGCAATTACTTTATAAGCTGGAACAGGCTGGAATCACAGGGAAAATCCTTAGATGGATAGCAGGATGGCTTCAGAGCAGGAGGCAGAGAGTTGCAATAAATGGTTATTCCTCAGACTAGGTTAATGTAAGAAGTGGGATTTCCTCAGGGATCACAGTGTTGGGGGCACTATTGTGTTTGATTTTCTTAAATGACATTGATGAAGGGATAGAGGGCATGATGTTTAAATTTGCAGATATAAAGATTGGTAGAGTAGTTAATGATCACTGAGCTTCTTCAGAGAGTGACCTAGATAGACTTCAGGGATGGTCAGAAAAGTGGCAGCTTTGCTTTAATCCAGCAAAGTGCAAGGTCATACACCTAGGGAACAGTGACCCCAAATAACTTATACACTTGGTGGAGTTGAACTAAAGTCAGTATTGGAAGAAAGGGACTTCTCTTTACGATACAGTCAGACATTAGCATTTGCAAAGGCACATGATGCAAGAAAGCAAGCTTATATGGCATCAGCCAAAAAAAAAAAAAAAAAAATCCTACTTTCACCAATCCACTTGCTCCAAATGTTTATCAAGTTCTGCCTTGAATCTATTTAAGTATCAACTTCTACAATGACAAAAGGAAGTTTGTTTCAACAATGAACCACACGCTGGCTAAAGGCAAACTTCCGAACAACTATCCTACAACCATCTTTCCATTCAAGGCTTTATACACCTCAATCAGATCACCTCACAGGTGCCTAGTCTCCAGACACTGTAATTTGCAAAACTTAAGCCTTTCTTCGTAAGAGCAACCCTTTGTTCCATTCACTAATCTTGTTGCCCTTCTCTGTACTCATTCCAACAGCTCTACATCGTTCATAAAATGAGGCCTCCAGACCTGTATACAGTACTTAAGGTGTGGCCTGACCATTACCTTATACAAGGGGATAATCAACTCCTTATCCCTGAAGATAAATTCCTGTATATCATTGACAAGACCATGAGCTACTCTTGCAGACCATCTACACTGCTCAGAAAACTTCATATCTGCCTGCACCATTACCCCAGGCCCTTTTCATTCTCTACCACTGTCAGTGTGGTACCATATAGTTGATACGTTACTCTGGGATTACTGCTTCCCATATGTAGTACTTTACATTTGTCAATGTTAAACTTCATTTGCCACCTCTCAGCCCATCTGTTCAACTTTTCTAATTTCTGTTGCAGCAGTGTACTGTCATTAGTGTCATTAACAACCCTGCCAACCTTCGTGTAGTCTGCAAACTTGGACATTAAGCCTGATATACCATCATCAATATCATTTATAAATACAGAAAACAACAATGGACCCAATACTGAACCCTGAGGGACTCCACTAATAACATTAGTCCACGAAGAGAAGTGTGTCTTACCACTCTGTCTTCTCCCACTTAACCATCCCTTTATCCATAGCAGCAATTTGCCTCCAATGCCACACTGCTCCTATTTGTGTAGCAGTCTTCCATGTGCAACAGTATCAAAGGCTTTTCTAAGACCAAAATATATGATATCAAAGTTATTCTTTGCATCCAGTTCCTTTGTGACTACATCATAGTTGTTTGTTTGTTATTTGGAGCATTAGCAACTAAGGGCATGTAGCTCCGGGGATATGCGGTGGTCATTCCCTGACCTTTCCTCATCCTCCGTATTTGGTGGTGATGGGCTCGAACCCCGGTCTAATCAAGAAGCGTGTGCTACGCACTGCTGCTCCTTCCCACCTGGCTACGGAGGCGCCCTACATCATAGTATCCAATCAAATTAGTCAGACAAGAATTCCCCTTAACAAATCCATGATGTGTCAGAGCTATAACTGAAGTCTTGTCTAGATGACCCTGCAATGATTCTTTAACCAGTGCCTCCATTAATTTCCCTGGAACAGAAGTTAAACTAACAGGTCTGTAATTACCCGAGTCTCCCTTTGATCATTCTTTGTGGATTGGGGTCACATTTGCACATCTCCAGTCCATGGGTACCTCCCCTGAGTCTAGGGAAGCTCTCATAATTATGGCTAAGAGTTTGCTTACTTCCTTTGCCACTTCCTTTAATATAACTGAATAGATCCCATCCAACCCAGGTGCCTTTCTTGTGTTTATCTTCAACAATTTCTCCTACACTTTACTCTAAGTTATTACAAGATTATCTAGCTTACTGCCAGAGTTGAATACCCCTCTGGCATTCCCCTCCCTCAATAACTCCTCACGTGTGAATGTCGATGCAAAATATTCATTTAGTTTGTTAGCTACCTGAGCTGGATCATCAACAGTTGAACCATCGTTATCAAGTGGACCAATCTGATTCATCCCCTTCCTTCTAGAGTTTACATAAGTAAAGAACTCTTTTGTATATTGGTGACCTTTTTCCAACGTTCAATTTTTTTTTCCATAGTTTTTTCCAATGAGAGCACACTATATTCCACTTTCTAGTTTGAAGAAACCTTGCACACACACAATCTTGATATGCACTGCCAATTCCTTAAATGCTAATCTCCAAGTATTCTTCACTGGGGGTGAAGAAAATGTAATTAACTTCAGTCTTTCCTCAACTTAGTCCTGTTCCTCTCAAAGAAGGGTCTACTGTTTCCATGATCATCTTCAAAAATACTTTGGTTTCTAGTCTAGATTACATTTCTCTAAGGGATTACTCCCCCCCCTACACACACAAGCATTTCACAAATATTCAGTATCAAAAACTGTGGGGGGGGGGGGGTTGATGTGAAAAAATCTTTGGCAGCACCTACTAAATTTCAGACTGTACTAAAACCAATTTGTCACAATTTTGCAATACTGAAATTGCATTTCCGACATGTCTATTTCCGGTTCGGAATTAGTCATTTCCCATTTGTGATTTCTGGTTTGAACATCTTTGACAGCACCTACTAAATTTTGGACTGTAGTAAAATCAATTTGTCATGATTTTTCGGCGGCACGGAAATTATGTCATTTGACACCATTTACGCTTTGTCGATTTGATTGACAAATTGTGACACATTTCTGTGTTGCATAACAGTGAATTCCAAGAGGACAATCAGAGGTGCCAATGACATCTTTGATGCCATTTCCAGTTTGTTGATTTGATTGACAAACCGGAAATGACAATTTTATGACACTTTTGTTGATTTGAAGTACCAATCATGCGAAGGCATGGATGGTGCTTCAAATCGACACATTTGTCATTTATCAGGAAATATTTTCTTGTAACATGCGAGTATGTTTGTGAGTTTGAAGTTTGATGCTCCCAAAGCCTCACTAGCGGAGAAAGATGCTAACATGCCGATCGCTGCAATGGCATCTTCTCTGTTCGCGCCCAAATTATCTTTGGGAGTGTTATTTAGCCACAGAAAAATGTGCACGTATGGACTACTGTGATATACTTCTACGTTCATGCTCACTATTTCGGACTGAAGTATGACACCAATGTCACTAACGTAGATTCAGTAGACTAAGTAGCAGGCATGAATGTCATCATTCACTAGCATCACCTTCTGCATGAAGTCCATGTTGCTTGCATCATCTGCACTAATGATGCACCCCTTATTTTGTAACTTGTACAATAGCTGAAGCAAGCACGGCGAACTGATTTCTTTGGTTCTCAGAGTCAAGAACACTGTATGTTTACCGAGCTGTCTAATCATAGCAAACAGATCGCACTTACATTTAACCCAACAGTAGGCAGAGTTTGGAATTGTCCTTAGGAAGGCCAAATTGTTTTCGATACAGCTAGTAACGTATTCTTTGGATTGAACTTGCTTGCAGGTCAGTTTTGCATCTTTACCTATGTATTTTAAAGCCACCGTCAAAGTCTCTCATTTTCAATCTCATTGCTAGGTAAAGGAGATGATATGGGGTAGTACCACATTGGTCAGATCGCAAGCGAGCTCATTGCCATCAACAATGGAGCCACATATAAATTCTCTAAACAATCTGTATTGGCCAAGAAAAATGCTAGGAAAAGACAGTTCTTCTGCGTGCTCATCAAACAAAGATCTGTGGTAGGTTAGTTTCTCCTGGAGCAATTCGAAGATATTTATCTTCACTCTACAATGTTTGCTATTGGGCAATGAAACTTTCCTTGATCAGAACAACTTCACTTATGTTATCTTTAGCCAAATTAATTTCCATGTGACTGTCATTCAAAGAATGACTGATTTGTCATGATTTGATACAATCGACCAAATATGACCAAACGTGCTGACCAAATATTGAAGACACTTTAACAACTCGATTTCTTACTAGCCTAATCAAATAGCTGGACTTGTGTATTTTCTTACGTTTTATATGCATGTTTATACAATGACCATTGTCAATCTCCCTTGGCAAGTGATGGACCATCACATTGACTAAACAGGCATATTGATAGTTTGGTCTAGAATGCCAACTGTCCATATGCATGTCTCAGACACCTTATTTGCATGAATGGCAAGCAAGGAGGAATAAGCCTCTGTCACTAAATCCAACTTCATTAAATACAATGGAATTTCTAGGTAGACAAACCCGTTCAACTTAGATAGATAGCACCGGAATAGTGTTGTTCTTAAGTGATCCTCGTGGCTATTACACACAAGGATCCCATCGACATCAATATCGGGAAATGCAGTGCGTATCGATGGTGCATTTTTAGCAGCTGGTTTCTTCGTGTCATCTTCAAACCATAGACTATCGCAAATTTAGCACACAGAACAGAAATCATCATTTTTCATAAATATCCTTTCAAACTCTTGATGCATGTTCTTATGTGAACAGTAGTCGGTTCAGCAGCACTGCTGGTTGAAGGCACTGCTAAATCCAATGCTTGATTTTCTGTCTGTCTTTTACACAATCTCTATAGTATTTGTCGTTCTCCCACACTCATTGCTACCTCCATCTTTATTTTGTTAGGTTGGTTTGCTCGATACTCTCGACAACGCCCTGCATATGACTTCGGCATCATTGAGCATAAAGGATATAGCAGTGTGGCATTGTTCCTTTCACTGCGGCACCTCCATAGCCAGGTGGGAAGGAGCAGCAGTGCGTAGCACACACTTCTTGATTAGACCGGGGTTCGAGCCCATCACCACCAAATATGGAGGATGCGGAAAGGTCAGGGAATGACCACCGCATATCCCGGAGCAATGTGGCCTTAGTTGCTAATGCTCCTAAAAACCAAGTAACAAACCTTTCACTGCTCAGAAAATTGTTAATGTGAAAACATCTACGCGGCATCTAACAATAGAATGTAATGAAAATGCGGATTGCAACAATACAAATACAATACAAGTACTTGTATTGTTGCAATCATACCATTCAACAAATGGCTACAATCAAATGGGTGATTACGCTAATGGCTTGGATTTCGCTAACCTTTTACAAACGTTGATTTGGTAGAGTAAGTAGCATGCGTGTGCATAAAACATTACATCATTCATACTAAATATTTTGGACTGAAGTATGACGTTAATGTCACTAACGTAGATTCGGTAGACTAAATAGTGGGCGTGAGCATAACACTTTACATTTCTTCATAACTTTAGGTCTAGCTTTATTTGATTTTAAGAACAGTTCCGATTTTTGTCAAAGATGTTTTCACATAAAACATCTTTCATGTTTTATGTGAAACATGAAACATAGCAACAAAGTTTTTTTTTCACTGTCAAACAGCCACTGACCTTGAACATATCAAGTCTGTCCCCACTATGGAATATTAATAGTGTTCATATATATCAGGTGATTCTTCCCCCAGTACATATATATCAGGTGATCTTTCCTCCCTCAGGCTCCTAGATATTGTTTCTACATCTTGGGTGGTCCTTCCCTCTTAACATCTTTCACACTCCAGGACTACCTAGAATAATCACAGAGGGTGCATAGCCAATTTGTTAACAAGGACACTTAGGAAAAATGAAGTAAAGGGCTATTCCCAGTTTAAAAAAAAAAAGTTTACTGTTTTTACTGGAGCCATCCCTTTTGTAACTTTTTTCTATCGCTACTTGGTCTTTTTTTTTTTTTTTTTTTTTTTTTAACTAGTGTTTGTTTCTGAGTATTATTATTCAGCTTGTACACAAAAAAGCTGCAACTGCTGTTCAACAAATCATTTATGCCAAGAATGAAAGAATACACAAAGCAATGTTTTTCCATTCTTAGCATAGTAAGAAACTAATAAACTGTCCTTACATCTTCTGAGAAACATAGTAACTGGGTACGGATCTCTGAAGACATAGCAACAGAAAGCATGCATACCTAGGTGTGCAGAAACATAACACATCCCATGGGAAATGAACATGGTCTGGTTTGAACAATAGTCCAAAGTCATATTTATATAGCATAGAATTTAAACACTTGACAATAAAGCTAAGAAAGAGGCACAACATCTGCTGTGCAGAACTTTTATACATTTTCATGTGAAAAGCCTGTCCAATAAGATCATTTTAATGTTAGGCTTGAATTGCATCCAGCTAGCAAGAATTAAAGCTGGGAAACAAAAACAGAAGTGCTATATTTTTAATATTTCTGTAAGTTAGCATAGAATTGAAATATAATTTACCCATAGATTTTTTTCAATTTACCTGCATAATTCCACACATTCTATATACCAGTGTATTCAGTTGCTTTGATTTGAACAAATATTAAGATATTAAAACTAAAACAATGCAAACTGGAATATCCACATTATTTCAAAGTTATACAAGTAGAAATCTGACACCTCAATAACTATAATTTTTTTGGCAACACACATTACTTTCTCTTTTTGTATGCTAAAACCTTAGTATCAGCTATATTATGGAAGGAAGCCCTAGGCTGCATGCCAAAAAATAAGAGACAACCTATTCAACACCCTCCAAAATTAAGTGTCTATCCAGCTGAAATCTGAATTTCCCCATGTCAGCCTTAACGATCCATGAAGTTATTCAAGTAATTAACTCTAAGCAAGTTATTAATTACTGGAATAAGTAATCATTAAATATTTCTGTAATGCAGTATCACCAGCTGGTGAGACCATAAAAGTTCTCAAAATTATTTGGTATAAAAGGAGCAATCAAAGATCAGGAATTGACTTTGTACCTTGAAACTATGGATCAGAGCAAGTTATGACTTAACATGCATGAAGACTTATCTACAAATAGTAATGTATGACTTACTCATTTATCTGAAATCGATCTGAATAAGCCCTAGGCTATTGTAATTAGCACATGCTGAAAATGTTTTTGTGTTTTGTCACATTTTAAAATTAGCAGTTTTACTGAGCAATTAACTTTCAAATGCAACATAAACTCATGAAGTGTTAAAAACAGTTTTCAGAGTAGATGCTGTGTGTCCTTTGATGACTTTACACTGGTTCACAATGTTTAAAGAATATCACTGTCCATTAAAGACGATCCTCGCTCTGGCTGCCATTCAACTTCACAAACCAATGCGTTGAACTGCATGTGTTTGATAACTGATTTGCGATTGAAGTTTATCCATTTACAAAGTCACTAGTGAAATTAGTATTCTTGTGGGATATGTTAATAAATTTTTGCAGAAACTGAGAATCCAATGTGTTTTAGCCAAGTTTGTTCCTCCCACAGAATGAGGAGTTCTCTTAAGTGAGGATCTTTACCAATATGCTGATTACTCACACTTTGTAATTACTGGTGACAAATCACAGCTATGACCCCCCCCCCCCCAAAAACAAAAGGCTTAATACTTTCAGTGAAGATAAACCTCTCGAAGGCCCAAGTAAGCAAGACAATATTAATTAAATGCAAAGGTAATGGTTATCATATATTTTGACTCAGAGTCGCTGTTCCTTATGAATTTTCCCCCACATGGTCAAACAGTGAATCAGGAATACTACAAAAGATGTCTATGGCAACTGCACAATACTTCAGAGAAAACAGCCAGAAAAGATTTTGGGGATTGATGCCCTTGCACACTATGCACTTTTCATTCAAGAATTTTTGGTGCACTCCATCAGATTTGCAATGACCGAGAAAATAGTCAGAATGCAACACAGGAACTATTAGCAATTTCAAAACAAAGCTTATCAGGAATGCTTCTGAAGTTGCAGAAGCTCTGAAATCTGTGTATACAGTATGAAGGAGACAACTTCAAGGGAGAGCCATCTGAATAGTTGGCAAGTTCATTTTGAAGATATTCGTTCATTCCCCAAACCTTTTGATCACACCAGTGGGTACCAAGCAAAACAAGAAACCATATATGTAAAAAAAAATTTATATATATATGGGTACCTAGTAAAACTACTTTTAATTAAATGCTAAAAAAGTAAATGTACTGTAATAAGATAACTAATATACTCACTATGTGTGCAAGCATACACCTACACTACTTTATATAGTCTTAAATGGCACTTTGTATTGTGATATAATATACCAACACCACATAGTAACACTTAACGTATTGCTTGGCACAAAATAGGATAAAAATATGCAGACTGAAATATTAAAATTCACAACAATCAAAGTGAGTTTCCTTCTATCTTACATTCAAGTTACTCAACAGAAAGTGAAATTATTTCAATTCATATATTAAAATTTCTTTGCATTTATCTAATCATACATTTTCTTTCCAATAATCCACAGTATCATACTGGAAGGGAAAAGAAAGTCCAAGTTAGTAGGTTATGAGTAAAATGATAAAGTTATTAAAACTCAAAAGCAATAATCAAAAACAGATAAAGAGGCATACAATAGAATAGATAGACATGCAAGGAATGTGCAAAAATTGCAGTTACATGCTTCAAGAAGATATCACTGAATTTTTTTTCTTTTTTTTTTTTTAAATTAAATCTAAATCTAAATGGAAAGCACGGTTTTAATTTTTATAGATAACAATACTTATCATATACAATTTATAGCTGATTACTGACAAAATCCCCCCCCCCAAAATTAGGAGAAAGGAGGGGAAGTAACCCTTGGTTATGCGACCTTTAAATCCTTCAGATATTTTTTAACTGGCTCCCATTTCAATACCAACAGAATTTGCATAATCAATCTTTGTCTTTAACCTCCAGCATGCATAACACATTTACACTGAATTTTTTTTTTTTTTTTAAATTGGTAAGAAATATTTTAGTGTCATTCTCACTTTTAACATAATTATAAAAAAAAAAAAAAAAAAAACACTATGAGAATAACATTTTTAGGCTAAGGTAAAGAAAGCCTGCATGAGAAGCATGAAAAAGTTCGATGAACTTTAATGGTAAAAGTACTTTGCCGTAACAGTATTTGTATTGTTGCTTGCTCGGTAAAGAGATGGTGGGTGTTATCGGTCTGGAGTAGAAGTTGAATCCCATGGGATCTTGAAATCCTCCTGAGGTGTGGGGGGGGTAACCTGACCTTTTTTATTTAGTATCACTAATTGAATCACGAACAGAATCATATTGGAAATTCTGGCATCATAAAAAATGTTCGTAACGTAGTTTCACCGGTAAACTTTTTTGAAAATTGCTGTGCTTCTTGCGTGGGCTTCCTTTGCCTTTTTTTTTCCTTAATAAACAATTTATCCACTAATCCACTACTGATTGTAAAGAAAAAAGGTCAGGTTACCTCCCCCACTTCGGGAAGGTTTCAATCTCCCATGGGATTCAATTTCTACTCCTGACCGATAACACCCACCATCTGTTTACCGAGCAAGCAACAATACAAATGCCTTTACGGCAAAGTACTTTTACTGGTAAATTTCATCGAAATTTTGCATGCTTCTCGTGCAGGCTTTCTTTACCTTCGCCCATTTTTATTGCAAACATTAATTTAAATAAATTTAAAACAGAAGTGTATGCTTGTGTATTATGGTTCTGATTAAACCCTCTGAGAAAAAGACTTGCCCAACTGTGCAAATATACTGTTCATGCAATTCCAAAAGCTCACTAATATTCATTGTTACACTTTATAAATCTCACTTAAAACAGTGGCAAAATTACCATAACACCAGGCCGGCCACAATGAGCAAACCCAAGTAGTCATGGGACCTGACAGCTGATTTGGTATGGTTGTTAAAGATCGTGGGGGACAGTAGAATTTTAGATTCATCATTGCTTAACAATGCTTTGTACGAGTGCTTTATATTAAAAATTTCTGATCATTATTAAATATACAAAGAAATATTTGGTATTTTTATGATTTCTCATGTAGTTTAAATTGCCATATTTTGCAGTTCTTATTGTTAATTGCTTTAAATTATTGGGTTGCATTGATACACTAGTGACCAAAATTTAAGGTAAAACTATAAAACTGAAATAAAGAAAAGATACTTTATGAATTTAATCATATCTTTTGTGGAAGAGTTTTTATAAGACTCAATCATATTGAGTATGAGAAGACATATGACTATTTTCACAATAGCATAATATACAATCATGAATACCAAAACTCAAGGGACAACTTTGAATAATTAAAGCATTTTGCCAAATAACTCTAACTCTCATGCTATTTACAAGACTGAATGAAGCCTTTTGTTAATAAATACACATTCCTCTACAAAAATGTGATCTTGGCACACAGAGGACTCAGAAAAAGATTGATATGCCATAGTTTATCTCTAACACATACCATCAGTTTCTGGTCTAAACCTCTGGCCTGCCAGAGGTTTAGACCAGAAACTGATGGTATGTGTTAGAGATAAACTATGGCATATCAATCCAATGTGGAAGGATATTATCATCCGTGATAATAAATTAGGGACCTGTGGCACCTCTGAAAACTCTGGCCTCACAAGCAGATCAAGGATCTCATCCTGGAAACTGAGGTGGGTACCTTGACTGTACAAGACTGAAGGTAGGTTATTTTGTAAAGCAGGTACTGCATTCAGTGTGCATTATGAACTGAACAAGGTTATTTTATGAATTCACATTTAATTCTATACTTTGAGTTTGAACTGAACCTTCAGGAATTCAGGTATTTAAGTTAAAATGACAAAAAAAGCCATCTATCATCACATGCAATGAGTAGTCAGAAAACTAGCCACCCAACTTCATAAAACTGAAAGTAGACTTAAGACAAAAGCTTGTTTTGAAGATCTGTATGCCATGCAGCAGACATAAGGAATGTAAAATTTGAACATGGTGAGTGCCCTCTGTATGGAAAGGAGAGGATGGGAGAAGAATTATGTTCTTCATTAAGAAGTATACAGAATCTAAGGCAGTACACCCAGCTGATATAGATAGCCAGTGCAATGTAAAGTCGTTTTCTGTGACACAAACAGTGGAAAAACAAATGGCAGCAGTATGTTATAAGCTAAATGACTGATAAATATAATGAATAACTATGGAGAGAGTGAGCCAGAAATTCAAATGTCTTATGATGGGGGATTTTTACTTTCCAGATACTAACTGAAATTTGTGGATTGATCACTCACACAGTAGTAGAACTTCTCTAAAAATTTACTGGATAACTGTTTTCTATAACAACATCATGATAGAAACACAACAAGAGAAAGCAATATTCTTGATCTGATTATCAAGAGTCTCTTTAGGCATAAGAATCTCCAGACAAAGGAACCACAAGGCAACAGCAATCATTATACATTATGTGGAATATACTTTAAAGATAAGTATTGTCAAGGATAAAGGAATGAGGTTTTGCTTCATGAAGGTGACCACAATGGTCTTGGTTTAAATTCTTTTCAGTTTAGGTTGAAGCTACTAAAATTTTTATACCAACTAAGAGTTATTCAAGATTTAGACATGAATGGAGGTCAGATGAACTGATCAGAACTAATGGCAGAGAATAAATATGCATGGAATGATTATAAATTAAAGAACATGGAAACTTAAAGGTACAAACTAGTCTGCAATCAAATCAGTGAGGAGGATTAAGAAAGCTGAGGCAGATTGTGAGAAGTATGAATAAGAATTCAAAGAAAAGTAGGAAGGAATTATAACAGTGTCAACACTAGAAGGAAAGACATGAACCACATTGGCTCATTAGATATGACTACCTTAACTATTGATAATCTTGTTCAAGTTGCTGACAAACTGAATGAACAATGTGCACAATGTTTATTGTGCACTACATTTATGCATACCAAAAAGTATACCAAGTATAACTGGGAGCTAAATGATTTTCTGATAACTGAGAAGAAAGTGGAAGAGAAATTTTTGAAGCTAAACATAAGACACCTTAAGCTAATGGACTCTATCCAATTATATTAGAAGTAGCAGCAGAGATAAGTAAAAATTTTAGCCCTAATTATGAGAGCATCCTTGGATTCAGGGAATGCCACTACAAACTGAGATGTAAAAATATCTCTTATTCACAAAAGGGATTAAAGTGTGGAATGAAAATAACAGACCTGTAAGCTTGACTTGTTCTTGAATGTAATCAGGGTAAAAGAAGTATTGCAAGATTATCTTTACATGAATGCAGCAGTTATATGAAAATCATAGCATGGATTTTTTAAGGGGAAATCTTGTCTAACCAATCTGATTAACTACTGCAATGGTATGTAAAAAGGAACTGGATGCAAGCAATCATTTGTCATCATATATTTATATTTCAGTAAATATTCTGACACTATTCCACATGAAAGCCTGCCATATAAATTGGAGCATTAGTTGCAAGTTACTGCTACAGATAAAGAAGTGGTTGACAGAATGGTCCCCCAGAGGTCAGTGCTGGGCCCAATTTTGTTTTCAAGAGTTATCAATGATAAAGGCACAATTAGGAAAAATGAGATGGGTGGTGGTGGCAGCACCAAATAATTCAGATTCTTTCAGAAAAGAAACGATAGAACTTGGCAGACTACAGATGGAAGTAGACATCACTGGGATTATAACCAAGGCCACATATTTATGAAATTAATTAGTAAGCTTTTGGGCAGTTTTTTTTTTTTCTCCACAGATAATTGACTACCGGGTTTAACATAATGTGGCCTCAGCAAAGTGTCAGTTCAAATGGATTTATCATTTATTCTCTCTGCACAAGTGTGTATTCATGGGCCACATCACTGCACAGAATGAAAGATTCAGGATTACCACTAGTAAAGGGAATCTAGTATTAGCCTGAGGGGGGGGGGAGTTTCTGAAGTAGTCTAAAACAATGAAAAGCAGATGTGTGAAAAAAGAAGTAAATTAAACGATTGAACATCATAAAGTTTGAAAAAGGACAGCATAAGGTATGAGTGTTTAGAAGTCCTTGGTCTCTTTGGTATACCACAAGAAAACAAAAAAAAAAAAAAAAAAAAATATCCCTACAGCAATATACTAAAATATTTCTACCAATTATTAGGGAAAACATGTTGAGAAAAAACCCCTTACTTTTAATTCCAACCAAACAGCAAACCTAAGTTTTGAGCAACTGGAAGCTTTAGTTTACAGTATTTATATTATTTTTAAATCTGCATCAGTTGTAACAATCTTAGCATAACCCTAAAATCATAACTTTTACTAAAATTTGATACCTTTCAGGTATTGAAGTATCCTATCTGTATTTTCGATAAAAAAATAGTCATTAAAAAAAAAAAAAAAAAAAAACACGTGGTTGCAGGGGGGGGGGGGATTTTCTAAACACAGAGGATGAAAGGAAAAGTAATTATATAAATTGGTTTATAAAAAAAAATTTTTTTTAGAATAAAATGTAATGTAAGCATTAAATTCTCCAGAGGTAACTGAAAAAAAATTCATATACTATTATCACATAAAAATGCAATATAAATTGTGCTTCTTGTGAAAAAAAAAAAAAAAAATAGCTTAATTTATAGGATTTCTGAAACATTTTACTATTAACCAAGCATTTGTATGTGATAAAATTAACTGCCTTAATTTATTTCCATATGGCAATAAAGTGGTTCTTACCAACCAATAAATTGAATTTGCTCACATTACTAATTAGCCATCAAGAAATAACTACCAATTGATATAATATGACACTACAATTATTACCTTTCTTAATAGTATCATTCTTTGCAACTTCTGCCAGTCCCTTAGTCATGCACACTACTCCTTGATTATCAGGATGTCCAGGCAAGAAAAGGGAGTTACATAAGAGGTAATCACATAAGGGAGATTACATATTGACCACCAATGATGTCATCTCCCTTTCTTTCCTGGACTTTCTGACCATTGAGAGGTCCTTTGGTCTGTGACCAAAGGACTGGCAGAAATTCTGGGATGTAATACTAACAAAGGTAATAATTGTTGTATAACAGTGAATCAATTGGTAGTTATCTATTAACGGAGATAACTTATAAAGGAAAATTCTCTTAAAGTCATAGTTAGCATTATATACACATTCAAAACCACCCCACAGTAACCTTGAAAAACAGAAGGCATCAACCTTCATTTTAATGAAATTACAATTTTTTTTTTAAAAAGAAAAAAAAAAAAAAAAAACAGTGATTTTTTTTAAGAGCAGTTTGGGTTAGAAAACAGATGCAGCGGAGTAGTTGTTAGACAGACATACTTGAACGCTTAGACCGTAAAGGTTCCACCTCCTCCAAAGAACCAAGGTCAACCCCAGTAGCAGAAAGAGAGCATTGCTGCATTTGAATCAAGGGACGGTGTGAAGACCCTTTTCTTTCCATTATGTCATTATTATCACCTGCTAAAGGCAAAGCATTTAGTATTATTTCATGCTTAATCAATGTGTTAATAAAGATATGTATAGGGTGTTTAAAAAGACCTTACTCATAGGAAAATTGAAGCAATTATTTGGAATAATGAAAAGTTATTCCAAACATCCAATTATGCTTCCAAAAAAAAAAAAAAAAAAAACTCATTTCCACATGACACAATTTGAACATGTGATACCATAATACAATTTCCCTATGAGAAAGACTTCTGAAATGACCTGTATAAAAACATAACATGTTTATTATCAAAAACCAAGAACAAAAGATTAACACATTCTTAACTGAGGATGGCTCTTAGCATCTTCCAACCATTTTATTTAGTACATTTTAAATATAAAATATTTATGCCTATCTACGAGTTTAACAAAAAACCCATAAAACAAAATTTAATTATTAAGTTGAAAAGTTCAAAATTTCAATCCATTTTAAATACATAAAAACAGGCCTTTATGCAAAAAAAAAAAAAAAGTTAACTATACTGGAAGGAAACAATTACATTTCTTTTGTTAACCAAAGGTTTCAGTTCTCTTTAGCTCCTTTATCAGTAATGAATAACAAAAACATTAAATAAATTAATAAGCACTTACATCTTTCTGCCATAAAAAAAAATAATAATAATAAAAAAATGAAAGTAAAAGGAGGGGGAACAGGCCACAACAAATGTAACAAAAAAAAAAAAAAAATCAAGATGAACTTAGTCACAACAAACTTTAACTGGAAAATATAATAGAGTACCACATCATTTTATATTTACTCTCTACATAATATGTAGATGTGTTTCCTCATCTTAGTTTTTAATGTGCAAAGTGTCTGCACATCTAATATCCACAGGGAAGAAGGAAACTAAAAGCTCCTTGAGAAGTTTGTTGCCCGTGAAGTATACCTTTACATTGTATCTTTTAGTTATCCTGCCAATCATATCACCTATCCACAATAGGCAACATTATGAAATTAGACTGGTCTAAGGAGACAGGGTCATGAGAAGAAATGTTTCCCCATGATACCATTGCCTCAGACTGACCTCATTTTATGTTGCAATACCATGCCAGAATAATAGGCGATACTATCTTTTAGCTATCCATCAACAAGACAATATCAAATTAACTTCACAGATAACAAAAATATCAAGCAGCTTCTGCAGTCATCCACCCACCCCCAACACAAAAAAAAAAACAAAAGATCTTTAATAGCAACTAACTGTGGGATGTTGGGCAGACTCTTCAAAATTAAAAATAAGGATGAGGGAACACGTGTTATCCACACAAAGTAATATGCCACACTATGCAATCATGCAGGACCACTGCTAAAATACCCCCAACAGTTTTAAGTGCAGGCATACTACAGTTAGCACTAACCCTTTTAGTGCTGTTTCATTATAGCACTCTTTCAACTTGGGAAATTCAATTTTGACTAGAAATTAAAAGGAATGACAAAAATTTATACACTATGCAATGTAATGACAATACTATATTTTTATTCACTATTTAAATTTTCTTTATTCATAAAAAAGTATATATATATATATATATATATATACACACACATACATACATACATATACATATACACACACACACACACACACACAGACACACACACACACACACAAAGTATGTTACAGTAAATTCTCATTAATACAAACTCAATGTATACAAAGTATGAAGGATAGGCTTTTCTATGTAAATAGATTCATTTATTACAAAATTTGGTTAATATGTATTAACAATTTCATTTTCACCCTGTGAGAAATAAATATTGTTATTTTGTATGTTTAATACAAATCTTGGCACAGTTGTCCAATTATTGCCCCTACTATTGCCTCTGGCCACCTAGTTCCCTGCTTCCCAAAGGATGGCACTGATTTGTTAGAATTTACTTTTGTGTAAACAAAACCAGTTTATGATAGCTACAATGTAAGCTCACTCTGAAAACCATCATTGTGAAGAATGAGCAATTAAATAAAAACAAAAGAATAAAAACAGTTTTTTTAAGTTTACATATACTCCCCTCGCACTTCAGGATTAAGGTTAGCTGCAATTGTTATGCCAATTCAAAGAATCTTTTGCTACAGTACAGTATAATCTATTTTTTGTGCCATTTTATTTGAGCTGATGTATTTTTTGAAAACTGTGTTTAAATTAGTTTAAAGTTTGCTTATACAAATCATCTATCAACAAAACAAACTGACAGAATTAATTAAGCCTGGAAATTGAACTGAAAATTTTACAAGAGGCTGATAGGATGGAAAAAAGCAAAAAGAACATTGCAAAGGAATACAACATCCATTTACCTACTTTATCTACAATACCAAAAGACTGGGGGAAAAAAAAAAAAAAAACTTCTGTGACACTGGAGCAGCGATAAAAAACAGGATATGAATCCGTGGTGGAAAACAAGAGGAGCTTGAAACAAAACTTTGAATGGTACCAACAAATAAATGCATCTAATTTGCCAATATCAGGTCCAATTTTGCAAGAAAGCCAAATTATCTAGCTCAGTAGCATGGAATTAGTGATTTTAAATGCAGCAGTGGCTGGCTCCAAAGATTAAAGACAGGAATAACTTAGTTTCCTGAAATGTTTGCGGCAAGTCTGGATTAGTCAAAACAGAAAAGGCCACAGACTGGTTGTATTCTGTTGGGTCCATTCTTGTAAAATATGAGGTAAAGGATATTTTTAACCTTGATGAGACAGATTTATTTTATGATTTGCTGCCAAATCAAAACATTTACTGTTAGAGAAACGTCTTGCCATGTGGAAAAATAAGTAAACAAAGACTCTCTGTTCTGTTATGCTGCAATTCAGATGGCAGTACAAAACTAAACACTTGTGGTTGGTAAGTTTTCCAAGCGAAGATGTTTTAAAGAAGTTAATTTCGCTGTGATTATGGGCACCAATAGGAGTGATTGGCTTAGTCAATTTTTCAGTCTTGGTTATCAAAAGTGGACAGAAGAATGGCTTCAGAAAAAGGGAACATTTTGATGATTCTAGATCTTTGTATAGAACATTCTGCCAAGACACTTAAGTTTACAAATATACAGCTGTTGTTTTTACCTCCAAATACCACCAGTTTTATGTAACCACTGGATGAAGGCATTATTTATAACCTCAAGAGAGCATATAGAGCGCACCTGATAATGTGCCTGATCCCCAACACAGGAGAGAACAATTTGCAGCCAAATTGGAATGTCTTGGATGCTATCTGTAATCTTGTTATTGCTTGGGACAATATTGCATCAAGTGTAATAATCAACTGCTTCAGAAAGAGTGGCTTTGGAACATGGTTCAGCAGACAAATGTGATAGCAACATTCAGGAATGGCAAATTTGAAGTAGCATATGAATTTTGTTGGAGAATTTGAGAGTCTGCAAAGGTGAATAATAATGAAGTTGCTATCACAGCAAATGCCAACACCAAAAGAGCTGCTGAGCTCCAAGCAAAATGATTTTTTTTTTTTTTTTTTGTTGTTGTAGTAGTAGTAGTGGCATGTGATGCAAGAAAGCAATTGTTGTTGTTACCAGCAACATAGAAAGTGAAGAAGCACACACACCCTGCCTTCTAAAAAAGTTGGCCAAAATGCAATGACATAATAGAGAATATGTTGGCTTGAAGTAACATTGATAAAGAAACCAAATATTGCATTTAATAATGACTATGCTGTAGCTAAAAATGCATACAAGACAAAAATTGTGCAAGCAACATTAGATTCTTTAAATTAGATTAATTTATTAAAAAGTTAAATAGTTTGCAATTCTTTTGACAGTGATACTAAAATAGTGTGTATATCAAATTATATACTGTGCAATATTTTCATTTCCATTATTTGCTTTTCTCTTAGAAAGAAAATAAAATCTCTAAAAAATGTGTTATTTGTATAACTGTATTGTTAGACAAGGCTTATGTTATTATTTTTTTTATTATTAATTTTATAAATTAAAATTAATTTTTTATTTTTAATAATATTATTCTTAGATATACAGTATGTACCAAAAGAGAGAAAAAAAAAAAAAAGGTAAAGTTTTGACACTTTTGTGGGCCTTGTTATTACAAAACAAGAAAATTTAGGTCCCTTGAACTTTGTATTAATCAGATAGATTTTACTGTAAAAATATTAATATTTTGGTCAATTTCCAATTTTAAAATTTCTAGTTGTTCAAGTGAGTCCAACTGATTGCCTTTACCTGCAACATGGCAGTGGGTTAAGGCCAAAATGAGCAAATCCATTCAGGTAGTCAATCATGAGTGCTTAACACATACGTATGTAGTACACACTCACAGACAATCAAAGCTCTCCTCTCAAGTTCTAACCTCATGTTCTGCCATGACAGTGTGTACACACATTCTTTTTTAGGTGTATAAATTTTTTTATATTTTCATTACCCATCATGTCTGGAAAATGGCCTACAACTTCAAGTGCTAATAATGCATCTAAGGTGCTGAGGAAAAACATTTCCTTGAATGTAAGACTGCAAGGGTTGAGATTGGAAGCTGATGAGCATCAGGTGGATGCGGGTGCCTCTTTGGCTACATTCAATTATCAAAATTGCACAGAAGATAAAAGCTTCAGCAATGACAATCGAAGTTGTCTGCAATGAGTGTGTCTCATTCAAGGAGCCATTTTTCTCGAAGAAATGGAAAGATAGCTTAGTATTTGGATGGAGGACCAAACACAATGGAACATGTCCATAAGTTAAGTGATAATAATGTAAAGGCAAGAAGCACCTTCAGACACCTTCAGGAAGAAGATAAGCCAGAAACATTCACAGCCAGCAGAGGTTTTTCTGATAGATTCAAATGACACACTAACTCCAAAGCATACATATCTCTGGTGAAGTTGATAATGCAGACAAAGAGGCAGCCCAGGAATTTCCTGTGGTGCAACTCTGAAAACTATCATAGAGCATGGCAACTACCCTCCCGAGATTACCTTCAATGTTGATGAAACAGGCTTTTTTTTGGAAAAGAATGCCATCTCTTGCTTTAATCTCCTGAGAAGAGAAATGTGCATATGGATTCATAGTTGGAAAAGACAGATTAACTCTGTTACTAAGAACTCTCTTACTTGGAAATGCTTCAGGTGACTAAGTTAAAGTTGATGCTTGTATATCATTCAGAAACATCATGAGCTATGAAAGTATTTTCAAAATCACATCTGCCAGCAATTTGGAATCAAACAAGAAGATCTGGGTTATGATATTTTCCAGCAGTGGTTTGTTTCATGTTTTTACCCTGTAGTAAAATGCTATTGCAAAGAGCACAACTTTTGAACCAAGAGCATTGTTGGTTCAAAAGTTGGTTCTTCATAATGTCCCAGGTTACCCCAAGAATCTAGACACCCTTCAGATCTGCATTCCTTTAGAAGTGGTTTACCTTCCATCTGACCTTCATTACTCCAATCGGTGGATCAAGGAGTCATATGTATAATGGGGGATTTTAATTTCCCAGATATTGACTGGAATTTGTGGGTTGGTCACTCACACACTAGCCAGGCTTTTGTGGATTTATTGGATGATTGTTTTCTACATCAGCATGTTCGTGAGGCAACAAGAGGGAGCAATACTCTTGATCTGATTATCAGTAGTGATTCTTCATGCATTAAGAATCTGCAGATAAATGAACCACTAGGTGGCAGTGATCACAGTGGGTTGAAGTGGGATTTACTCAAGGAGGTAACTACCATCAGAGGTAAAGGTAAGGGTTTTTGTTTTCGTAAAGGCGACTATGATGGTCTGAGACAGTATTTAAATTCTATACAGTGGGACCAACTGTTGATGTTACCAACAGCAAACTCAAAATGGGAAGCATTCAAGGAATAATCTTGGAAGCTACAAGGCTTTACATACAAACTAAGAAATATTGTTCAAGGTTTAGGCCTAAATGGTTGTCAGATGAACTAATGAGACATGTGGCAGAGAAGAAAAATGCATGGAATACATACAAATTAATGGGCGACATGGAAGCCTATGATAGATATAAGTTGGTCTGTAACCAAGTCACAAAGGAGATTAGGCAGGCAAAGGCAGACTACCAAAAATCTTTGGCAAAGGATGCAAAGAAAAACAGAAAAGAGTTCTTTACCTATTTAAACTCAAGAAGGAAAGGGATGAATCAGATTGGTTCAACAGTTGAGGATCCTGCTCAGGTGGCTAACACTCTAAATGAGTATTTTGCATCTACATTCACACATGAGGAGTTATTCAGGAAGGAGAATGACGTAGGTAAAGTAGACATTGGCAGTGAGCTAGATGATTTTGTAATAACTGAGAGGAAAGTGGAGGAGAGATTGTTGAGGATAAACATAAAAAAGGCACCTGGAGTGGATGGGATCTATCCAGTTATATTAAAGGAGGCAGCAAAGGAAGTAAGCAAACCCCTAGCCATAATTATGAGAGCTTCTTTGGACTCAGTGGAGGTACCCATAGACTGGAGATGTGCAAATGTAACCCCAATTCACAAAGGCGGATCAAAGGCTGACACAAGTAATTATAGACCCGTTAGTTTAACTTCTGTTCCAGGAAAATTAATGGAGGCGCTGGTTAAAGAAGCACTGCAGGATCATCTAGACAAGAATTCAGTTATAGCTCAGATGCAGCATGGTTTTGTCAAGGGCAGGTCTTGCCTGACCAATTTGATTGGATACTATGATGTAGTCACAAAAGAACTGGATGCAGGGAATAACTTTGATATTATATATTTGGATCTTAGAAAGGCTTTTGATACTGTTGCACATGGAAGACTGCTGCACAAATTGGAGCAGTGTGGCATTGGAGGCAAATTGCTGCTATGGATAAGGGGATGGTTGAGTTGCAGAAGACGGGGAGTGGTAATCAATGGACACTGCTCAACGTGGACTAATGTTAGCATTAGCATTAGTAGAGGCATTTGATGCAAGAAAGCAAGCTTATGCAGCATCAGCCAAAAAAAAAAAAAAAACCCACTTCCACTTCACCCCTCTGTTCGTTCAAAATACCTGTCCAGCTGAGCCTTAAACTTATTTAGGCTATCAACCTCCACCACAAGGGATCGCAGTCTGTTCCACCAACCAACCACCCGCTGGCCAAAGGCAAATTTCCGCACGTCTATCCTACATCTGTCTTTCCTCAATTTGAATTTATGCCCTCTCAGGTGATTTTTCTGAGCTAGAGGAAGAATCCCATCAGCATTGAGCATGCTTAAACCATTCAAGGCTTTATACACCTCTATTAGATCACCTCGCTGGTGCCTAGTCTCCAGACACTGTAATTTGCAAAACTTAAGCCTTTCTTCGTAAGAGCACCCCTTTGTTCCATTCACTAATCTTGTTGCCCTTCTCTGTACTCGTTACAGCAGCTCTACATCCTTCTTGAAATGAGGCCTCCAGACCTGTATACAGTACTCTAGGTGTGGCCTGACCATTGCCTTATACAATGGAATAATCACCTCCTTATCCCTGCTGGAAAAATTCCTGTATATCATTGACAATACTCCATGAGCTACTCTTGCAGCCTGTCTGCACTGCTCAGAGAACTTCATATCTGCCTGCACAATCACCCCCAAGTCCCTTTCATTCTCTACCACTGTCAGTGTAGTACCACAGAGTTGATACGTTGCTCTGGGGTTGCTTTTTCCCATGTGTAGTACTTTACATTTGTCAATGTTAAACTTCATTTGCCACCTCTCAGCCCATCTGCTCAACCTTTCCAGATCCTGTTGCAGCAGCATAGTGTCAGTAGTGTCCTTGACAACCCTGCCAACCTTTGTATCATCTGCAAACTTGGACATTAAGCTTGATATACCATCATCAATATCATTTATAAATACAGAAAACAATAATGGACCCAACACTGAGCCCTGAGGGACTCCACTAATAACATTAGTCCACGATGAGCAGTGTCCATTGATTACCACTCTGTCTTCTCCCCCTCAACCACCCCTTTATCCATAGCAGCAATTTGCCTCCAATGTCACACTGCTCCAATTTGTGTAGCAGTCTTCCATGTGCAACAGTATCAAAAGCCTTTCTAAGATCCAAGTATATAATATCAAAGTTATTCCCTGCATCCAGTTCTTTTGTGACTGCATCATAGTATCCAATCAAGTTGGTCAGGCAAGACTTCCCCTTAACAAAACCATGCTGTGTCTGAGCTATAACTGAAGTCTTGTCTAAATGATCCTGCAGTGCTTCTTTAACCAGTGCTTCCATTAATTTTCCTGGAACAGAAGTTAAACTCACAGGTCTATAATTACTTGTGTCAGCCTTTGATCCTCCTTTGTGAATTGGGGTCACATTTGCACATTTCCAGTCTATGGGTACCTCCCCTGAGTCCAAGGAAGCTCTCATAATTATGGCTAAGGGTTTGCTTACTTCCTTTGCTGCCTCCTTTAATATAACTGGATAGATCCCATCCACCCCGGGTGCCTTTCTTGTGTTTATCTTCAACAGTTTCTCCTCCACTTTACTCCCAGTTATTTCAGGATTCTGTAGCTTACTGCTAGAGTTGAATACACCTCTGGCATTCCCCTTGCTGAATAACTCCTCATGTGTGAATGTCGATGCAAAATATTCATTTAGTTTGTTAGCTACCTGAGCAGGATCATCAACAGTTGACCCATCAATATCAAGTGGACCAATCTGATTCATCCCCTTCCTTCTAGAGTTTACATAAGTAAAGAACTCTTTGCTGTTTTTCTTTGCATCCCTTGCCAAGGATTTCTCGTAATCTGCCTTCGCCTGCCTAACCTCCTTTGTAACTTGGTTGCATATCAACTTGTATCTATCATAGGCTTCTGTGTCATGTGTTAATTTGTAAGTATCCCATGCATTTTTCTTCTCTGTCATATGCCTCATTAGTTCATCTGACATCCATTTTGGCCTAAACCTTGAACAATATTTCTTAGTTGGTATGTAAAGCCTAGTAGCTTCCAAGATAAGTTCTTTGAATGCTTCCCATTTTGAATTTGCTGTTGGTAACATCATCAGTTGGTCCCACTGTATAGAATTTAAATACTGTCTCAGTCCATCGTAGTCGCCTTTACGGAAGCAATAACCCTTCCCTTTACAACTAATGGTAGTTACCTCTTTCAGTAAATCCCACTTCAGCACACTGTGATCACTGCCACCTAGTGGTTCATTTATCTGCAGATTCTTAATGCATGAAGAATCACTGCTGATAATCAAATCAAGAGTATTACTCCCTCTAGTTGCCTCCCGAACATGCTGATGTAGAAAACAATCATCCAATAAATCCACAAAAGCCCTGCTAGTGTGTGAGTAACCAGCCCCCAAATTCCAGTCAATATCTGGGAAATTAAAATCTCCCATTATAAGACTCTCTGATTTACTGGCCCACTCTATTTCCCTGTACAGTTCCTTATTATACTCATCAGAGTCATTAGGCCTATAGCACACTCCTACTCTCAATTTTGATCTCCCAATGCTTATGTCACACCAAACTGCCTCAACACTGCACTGTCCAGCGATGTCGACTGGCTTCACTTCCTTGGTTTTTATGTGTTTCTTAACTAATAGCATAACCCCTCCCCCCTTCCTATCCTGTCTATCCTTTCTGTAGACGTACTCCCCAAATTGCATTTCTGCATCCCTTATATCTGTGTGACATCACGTCTCTGATATCCCAATAATATCTGCCTTTGATGTTTTGAGCAATACCTCAAATTCATCAAATTTATTTACTAAACTCCTAGCATTGGTGTACACGCAAGTATACCTGCACCTGTTTCTATTCTTAGCTACCCTAACACAACCCATGTGTTTACTTGTACCGCAATGGCTCCCAGCAGTCTCTGAAATACCATGCATCTTGTTTTTCAGGCTTCTGCTCATTCTAATAGAAGCAGTGCAAGAATCTCTTTCACCTCTGCCAGTGGCTACTGTCAATCTATTGGTCTTTGTCTCCCCCCAAGCTAGCAGTTTTCCGACCCACCTAACACTGCCTCGATAGCATGTTATTAGTGGAGTTCCTCAGGGTTCAGTGTTGGGTCCGTTGTTGTTTTCGGTGTTTATGAATGATATTGATGATGGTATGTCAAGTTTAATGTCCAAGTTTGCAGATGATATGAAGGTTGGCAGGGTTGTTAAGGACACTACTGACGCTATGCTGCTGCAACAGGATCTGGAAAGGTTGAACAGATGGGCTGAGAGGTGGCAAATGAAGTTTAACATTGACAAATGTAAAGTACTACATATGGGAAACAGTAACCCCAGAGCAACGTATCAACTCTGTGGGGTAATTGTGCAGGCAGATATGAAGTTCTCTGAGCAGTGCAGACGAGCTGCAAGAGTAGCTCATGGTGTCTTGTCAATGATATACACGAATAATTTTTCTAGCAGGGATAAGGAGGTGATTATTCCCTTGTATAAGGCAATGGTTAGGCCACATCTTGAGTACTGTATACAGGTCTGGAAGCCTCATTTCAAGAAGGATGTAGAGCTGCTGGAATGGGAACAGAGAAGGGCAACAAGATTAGTGAATGGAACAAAGGGTTGCTCTTACGAAGAAAGGCTTAAGTTTTGCAAATTACAGAGTCTGGAGACTAGGCACCGGCGAGCTGATCTTATAGAGGTGTATAAGGCTTTGAATGGTTTGAGCATGCTCAATGCCAATGGGATTCTTCCTCTTGCTCAGAATAATCACCTCAGAGGGCATAAATTCAAATTGAGGAAGGATGGACGTCGGATAGATGTGCGGAAATTTGCCTTTGGCCAGCGGGTGGTTGGTTGGTTGGTGGAACCGACTTCCATCATTTGTTGTTG
The DNA here is from genome assembly GCF_048544385.1 of Mastigoproctus giganteus. Classification (NCBI taxonomy): domain Eukaryota; kingdom Metazoa; phylum Arthropoda; class Arachnida; order Uropygi; family Thelyphonidae; genus Mastigoproctus; species Mastigoproctus giganteus. Next base: position 28,768,225 of record NC_143585.1, on the reverse strand, counting down.
AAGTTGATAGCCTAAACAAATTTAAGGCTCAACTGGACAGGTATTTCGAACGAAAGGAGGGGTGAAATGGGAGTGGTGTGTTTTTTTTTTTTTTTTTTTGCTGATGCTGAATAAGCTTGCTTTCTTGCAATCATATGCCTCTACTAATGCTAATGCGGAATTTTAAGGCCTATTACTTTCACCACACATTCAGATAGCTCATATAGGTAACAGATGGTGAAAATAAACAGTTCATCAGGCAATTTTGGAAAAAATACATCATGAATGAATGCTATAGACAATAATCACAGCAGTCTGGCATGAAGTGACTCAAAGCTGCATGAACAAAGTGTAAAAGAAGCTATGGCCAGAAGCTTGCAACTTTATAGGATGTGATGAGGAACCAGTCATCAAAAACATATTGAACTAGCCTGTGAAGTGGGAATGAAGGATGTCAATGTGGAATGTTGAAGAATTACTGCAGTCTCATGGTAAAAGTATTATTAACAATGAACTTCATAAATTGGCAAAGCAGTACACACAGAGTGAAACTAGACTCCAACAATCCTGATGCAGAGGAGGAAACACCAGTGAGAAACCTCACCACGGAATTCCTCAGTGGCAGCATTGGTATGATCTCCCAAATCATGAACATTCACCAAGAATGGCCCTGACTGAGCAAACAGCAAGGCAAGGAGGAAAGGTGTTCTCAATATGATTACCTCCTATCAAGAACTATTTTGTGAGAGGAAATTTAAGAGAGCTGGGGATAATGCATTACATTCCACTTTCCAATTTGTGAAATCGAGCCCTGCACAGTTAATTTCTGGAATATCCACTTGCAATTCTTTAAATGCAGATCCCCAGGTAATTCTTCAATAGTGCAAAGACAATTTGGTTAATTTCAAATCCTTCTAAAACTCAGTCCGGTCCTTTAGCTCAGGGTTTACCAAAGTGTGGTCTGCAGCCCAGTACTGGTCTACGAACAACTTATTTGAAATATACCTACATAAAATTATAAGAAAACTTCCTTATTTCCTTTCCTAAAATATGTCAATTTTATGTAAAGTTTTGATAACAAACAAAGAAATGAATTACCTATCTTTTATTTATATTTACTGATGTTAATGAATACCTAATTGCATTTTTACTGGTATGTTAAATATCCTAATGGTAGTGCCATTTCCTGAACCTAAGAGTATAATTATTGAAAATACAATAATTTATATATATAGCTATAGGTGGGCCATGGAAAAAAAAAAAAAAAAAAACCCTGCAAAAACCAGTCTGTACTTGAAAAGGTTTGGGAAACCCTGCTATAGCTTGCAAAAGGGGGACTTTGACAGTTTAAGGCAGTATATGGCATTTATTAATTGGGTGGACTGCAGAGGGAGGGCAAATACAGTTGGAATACCTTTAAAATAAAAATCATGGAAGACACTAACGCATACATACCATAAAGAAAATATTGCACAGGGGAGGATGCCGAGATGGATGAATGCAGAGCTGGCTGGCCAAATAGAGCAGAAGAAAAGAAATAGCATGAAAAAGATTCTTAGATAACACAGCTGAAGTTGCAGATGAATTGATAAGTACTTTGCATCTGTCTTTACTGACAAAATACCATACTGAGAAGAGGCTGAACCAGTGAGGCCGAACCATATTTAATTAGTGATTTTGAAATTACCGATAACTGTTTTTGAAATATGTGAAATATGTAATGGTAGTACACTCAGTAATTTTGAGGAAGGCCACCAGGGAATGCACTGAACCAATGATATTAATTATGGCATCACTGTACTTGGAAGAGATTCCTTTGGAATGAAGAAGTGCTAAAGTATTGCTAGCAGTTCTAAGAGTGAAAGTAGTAAGTACAGACTGGTCAGTCTGACTTCAATGAAAACGAAATCTTAGAGGCAATGATTTAGAGTGAAATCCAGAGACATTTAGATAGATACAGCATTCTGAAGAACACACACAACATGGTTTTGTTAATGGAAAACCATGGCTATTTTGACACAGTTACTCATGAGCTGGACTTCAGGAACAATTTCAACATTGTTTTTTGGATTTCAGCAAAGCATTTGACTTAGTCCCCCATGAGAGGTTACTGTATAAGTTGGAATATGTTGTGATTACTGAAAAGATTCAAATTCTAAGATGGATCACTGGGCAGAGAGTTATAATTAACAGATATTCTTCAGATTGGCATAACATTAGGAGTGAGGGGCCCCCCCATGGATCAGTTCTTGGACCACTGTTTCTGATTTTTGTAAATGACATTGAAGGGATAGAAGGCATGTTTAAAATTTCCATATGACGTAAAGATTGGTAGAGTTGTTAATGATCAGAGCCAAGCAGAACTCCTTCAGGATGACTTCAAAAATGATCAGCTAAGTGGCAGCTATGTTTTAATGAAACAATCTTACACTTGGGGAATAGCAAAACCAAAATAAATTATGCACTTGGTGGGGCTGAATTAAAATGAGTAGAGGAAGAAAGGGATCTGAGAGTTATCTGGGAGTTACAATACATGCAGTTATGAAGAGATTTTTTGAGAAATGTAAACAGGTAACCAAGAAAGCTCATGGTGTCCTATCGATGATTTATCGAACATTATCCTATAGAGATAGGGAGGACATAATCGTATTGTGTAAGGCAATTGTAGGACCACATTTGAAATACTGTGTTCAAGTATGGAGACGTCATATGAAAAAAAGACATTGAGCTTCTTGAAAGTGTCCAAAGACTGGCAACTCACATTGTGGGATCGGAAAAAGAGCAACCGGATGAGGAAAGACTAATTATGTGGGCTACAGAGTTGGACAACCAGGCACCTCAGAGGTAACCTGATTGAGGTTTATAAGGTTCTGAATGGGGTCAATAAAATGAATAAAGGTAAAATTTTCACTATTACAAAGAATTCCAGAAATAGTGGCCATAAATTGGATCACTTGGCCTCAACTACCTACCTTCACGGGTATTTTGAGGCTGAAAGTTTGAATAAATTCAAAGATCAACTGGATTAGTTACCTATGTGAGGAGGGAAGCATAAATTTTTTTTTTTTTTTTTTTTTCATTCATTCTTGATGTTACTCTTCTTCTAAACAGCTACTCACTCTGTGTAAATCTCAAATTTGCCCTACCGTGGAATATTGTCCCCAAATCTGGGACAATGCTCCCATATCCTCTCTCAGGCTTCTAGACTCCATTCAGAAGAGGGCAGTTAATTAATGAACCATCTCTTACAAAGTCTCTCCACTATCTCATAGACATTGTTTCTGCTGAATGTCCCCTTCTATAGATACTTTAATGGGAAATGTTCTTCTGAACTGTCTTCCATAAATTTCTCTCTCTCTCTCTCTCTCTCTCTCTCTCTCTCTCTCTCTCTCTCTCTCTCTCTCTCTCTCTCTCTCTCTCTCTCATAGTCTGAACACATGCTATAACCAGTCAATGTCCATTTACTGTGTTACTTTTAATTCACAGAAGCAACTTTTTCCTTCCTCATTTATTCCTTTGACTATTTTCTGGAAAACCTTCCTTCATATGTATTCCTACAAAATTACAACCTATAGAAATTTAAATCTAATGTCAAGAAGCAAGCTTCTGTCATTTTCTCAACCTTCAATCCACACATGGTACTAAATACCTTTTGTTTGGGGTTTTCATAAAAAGTAAATAAATAAAATAAAATAATAAAACAAACTATCTCATGTATTATAGAGATTAGGAAGCATGATCAAGATCTGAGAATCTTTCAAATGCATAAATTATATATATATATGAAACTAAGAGTGAAAGCAGTAAGTACAGACTGGTTAGTCTGACTTCAGTGAAAAGGAAATCTTAGAGGCAATGATTTGGAGTGAAATCTAAAGACATTTAGTAGTTGTTGTTTTTGGGAGCACTAGCAACTAAGGCTATATTGCTCCGGGAATATGCGGTGGTCATTCCCTGACCTTTCCGCATCCTCCGTATTTGGTGGTGACAGGCTCGAATCCCGGTCTAATCAAGAAGCGTGAGCTACGCACTGCTGCTCCTTCCCACCTGGCTATGAAGGCGCCACATTTAGATAGATACAGCATTCTGAACTGTCTAATTCATTTAGTAAAATTCATCACCAATTCATTTACTAAAAGTATCCCTCCTGTTTATTTTCTGAAGAGGCTTAAAACTCTAACTAATATGACAGTTTGTTTTGTAGTGGTAGCTTAAACATTCTTCAAATTTTCAATGTTATCTTTTAATAAGCACATAATAACTGAAAGAAAATGTTGATATTAGTAGAAAATAAATGGGATTCTATTTAAGATGTTTTCTCAAAGAAGTTCAAACTGTTTGGTTGCAAGAAATATAAACATTCTAGGCGCCTCCGTAGCCAGGTGGGAAGGAGCAGCAGTGCGTAGCACACGCTTCTTGATTAGACCGGGGTTCCAGCCCGTCACCACCAAATGCGGAAAGGTCAGGGAATGACCATTGCATATCCCGGAGCAATATGGCCTTAGTTGCTAATGCTCCTAAAAACCAAATAACAAACAACAATATACATTCTGTTTTACCTTTACAAAAAGATACCAATTTAAGTTAAGGATCATTCCCTTTAAAAACATTTTAAATACTTTAATGTGTACTAATTCAGATAATTAATTCAGTCTTAGCACCTAAAATTTTTGCTTCATGTAATAAAATAAAAATAAATAAAAATAAAAGTAAATGTGTAAAAAAATGTAGAAGACAAGAGGTTACATAGTTATTGGCCTGATGATTTGAAAATATTTAATGAGAAAATTATATTAAAAACTTCAACACAGTAAAATAACTTTCAATTAAAGACATATTGAAAAAATACACTTACATATCAAAGAACTTCTAACTTTCAAACCATGGAAGAAAAATGCAGCAGTAATTGCAGCTGACACTACACAAAAAATAATCAGGCTGATGACAAACATTGCATCATATGTAAAAATAGTCCAGGTACTTTGTTCTATAGGAAGAGGAGGAGGTGAAGCTGTGACCAGCTGACAAGCAGCTTCACAATCAAGACAACTACATGACTCAAGATCAGCTCTGGGAGATTCTGAGCATCTGAAATATACAGATTCTTTGAATGGACTACCCAGCAAAATAATTCCTTTTACAAGGATTCTCCAAAAAGTAAAGTCCCAATGTTAATGTAAATTTTCACAGGGGGGGGGGGGCTTTCAGTGCTGCAAGCATTAAATTTCTCCATTTCTAGCTACAGTGTTTCAGAACATTCCTCACAGATAGCACAAGAGCAATTAGTCAAATTGCTGGTATGACATTTATGCCATACCAAATGGGCAAAATCGGGCCTATCTTCACCACCTTAAACACACAAAACTGCAGTAGACTTCTACTGTATACATCTTGACAAACACCTTAGTCCTTACTCCTTCAGACTGCTATCATTGGAGGCCTTGAAAAAGTCTAACCACAATTAAATTAAGGATAGCCAGCTCACTCGCTCACATTCTAAAGGAACCATCGAGATGGATGGCAAGTAGTGTACACGTTTTACATTACCTCAATAAAAAATGTGGGACATTACTTTTAGATAATCCTCATATGTTACTATAATATCATCTAAACCTATAACAATAATGTTTGATTTTAATTAGTCTTAAGTGACCAAGAGACAGTGAAGAGTTTTATAGCACTGGCTTCAAGTTTTGAGAAATTATAACATTCATGTGAAATAGCATAGCTTATTTATTTTATTTTTTTTCCCCACAAAATAATGCTCCTGATCATATGATTAAATCACTGTAGCATTCAAAAAACTTGAAACACACACACACACACACACTATGTAATACTTGACTTATGGAAATTTGACTTTGCATAAGTTTTTGCCAGCCAGGGCAAACTTAAATTCGTGGAAACTTATTCTGCATCCCATAGGAATAAATGGAGGCATCATGAAAATATTGTAATGTGAACCCAAAAAAAACACTGGGTTTTTTTTTTTTTTTTTTTTGTAATTCTTTCCAAGTCCTTGGAATTTTTGCTGTATTACTAAGCTATTTATCTCTCTAAAAGGTCATATTTATAATGGAAATTGCACTACCCTTTCATCGTTATCATATGTTCCCATTATAAATATCAATTTTGAATGCCTTTGTGATATTTTCTAAAGCACGTTTCTGAAGGTCATGACCAAAAAACAATTTGCACTTTCCGGTTTATTGGGCTTTTCCTGTTAGTACATCTAATTATAAACGGGTAGTAAATTAGATCTTATTGCATTTGCAATAATACCGATAACTGAAATTGTGTGGGTTTTTACACTATTATGGTGAAATGTCTTCCCATTCACTGAAATCTTCAAATCATATAAAAAAGAAATTTTCAGCAACTTCTCTTCATTCCTATTTACTTATTATAATGATGAAGGGAAAGCAACCAACGAAAACTGCAAGTGGTGATAGTGCCAGGAAATGAAACAAAATTCATTTAGAAATGAAGATGAAAATGATTAAGTACAAAGCAGGACAAAGTTTGTCATCTATTGCAAGGAATTATGTCTCGCTGTAACAGTGAATACTATTTTATAGGACAGTGCATGTATAAAAGAACATGTCAAAGGATCAACGCACTTAAGATCAACAGTGATAACAATACAGCGTTCAGGTGCTATATCAAAGATGGAACAGCTGTTAATAATATGTATGGAAAATCTGATTCAGAAGCGAGTGCCCCTGAGTCTAATGACCATTCAAGCAAAAGCAACAAGTATTTATAAAGATATTAAGGATAAGTACGGTGAACCCCAAGCCAAGTTCATGGCAAGCAACGAGTGGTTTGATAGGTTCAAGCATAGCACTGGTTTCCACAATGTTCAAGTATGCAGTGAAGTCACCAGTGCAGATTCTGCAGCTGCAGAGAAATTGTGACATGTTAGGAAAAAATTGATGACGGCAGCTATTCAACACAGCAAAATTTTTAACATTGACAAGACTGCTCTGTATTGGAAAAAATGCCGGATCGAACATACATTGCCAAAGAGGAAAAGACAATGCCAGGTTTCAAGGCTTCAAAAGATAGGGCCACGCTCTTGCTTGGGGCTAATGCAGCAGGAGATTACACATTAAAACCACTGCTTGTGTACTAGTCTGTAAATCCTAGTGCATTTAAGGGCATCAATAAATGCCACCCTACCCACTGTAAAGACAACATTCCTTTCATGATTTTGCTTCTATCAGATAATGTTCCTGGACATCCTATGCATCTAGAAGATTTCAATTCAAATGTGAGAGTCATATTTCTACCACCAAATACTACTTCACTCATCCAATCTATGGATGAGGGTGTTATTTTGAATTTAAAAGCATACTATTTACGCACAACAATTGCTCGGGTATTGTCTGCAGTAGATGAGAAAAATTTTACAATATCTTACAATATTTACCACGCCATCTTAAACATTAATAAGGCCTGGGTGGAAATTACCAAGAGTTGTTTAAATGGTGAATGGAAGAAAATATGCCCACGGCACGTAAAAGGCTAAGAAGGATTTGAAAAAGACGAATCATATGAAGAGGTTACAGAGCTACTTCAGTTGGAGGTTGATGCCAAAGATGTGGAGGAGTTAGAGGAAGAGAAGGAATTATCTAACGAATAACATATTGACTTGCAGGCAACAATAGTGACAAAGTTCAAGATGAACCAAATTAGCAGCCAAGACGCTTCATCGCCAGAGAGATGACAATGGCATTTCGTGAAATTGCATCGGCAATGCAGAGGTTTGAGAAGATGAATCCTGACATCGAACAATTCTTAAAAGTTAAGAGGGGTGAATGATATGCTTGCTTGCTACAAAGAAAAATAAGATGAAAAGAAAAAAGCCACCATCCTGTTCATGTTCTTTTGAAAGGTTGAGCAGCCAACCCCTTCTAAATCTCCACAGCCCTCAAACTCTGCAGTGGCAGAATCAGCTGAAGACAGATTCTGTCAACAATGCTCAGGCGGTAAAAACTTACTCTTTTTTTTTTTTTTTTTTTGTAATTTTATAATTTAATTTTTTTTTAAATTGTATGCTTTTGTTTTCCTACACTTGAGACAAAAAAATTGAATAAATACGATAAATAATTCTATTTGCATGTTCGTTGAACATTTCTTTTTTGATTCAATCAATTCAGCAAACACAGTTGCAAGTGCTGCACAAGCATGGAGGAAATTCCCCGACTTACGTAAAATCCGACTTACATAGAGTTCCGTGGAATGCAACCCTTACATAAGACGGGGAGTTCCTGTGTGCGATTTGAACAGCTTTATTTTAAAGGGAATCTAGTTTCCGTTATGCATGTGAAAGTTAAGTTTGATACATGTATGGACATGTATCAAACTTCCAAATTACACCTGCATAGTGGAAAAGTTCACTTTAAATTAAACTGGATTCACTTTAAAATAAAGCTTTCTATGCATGTGCAAGTTGGATACAATTCAACTGGCATATTTGTGAAAAATTGGCAAGCAACTTAACACTGGGGATACTAAACTACAAGTTCTAATGAAACCATTCAATAGCCAAAATTATGTGCAAGTAACTTACAATTCAAATTTAGCTTCGTCAGTATCTTAGAAGAGTCTACTGCAGGGCCATAGGAAAAGGAATGTGCATGCTGGCTGAGCATGCACATTGGAATAATTTGTACAAAAACTGAATTGATGACATTAAACTCTGTTAATCAACACTATTTAACAGCAGTACTAACAATATAGCAAGCATTAGTTTTTGCTGACTTTATATTATATAAAGTACGTTGTTTATCTTTAATGCATTATTTAAAAGGTATCTTTATAATTAAAATATGCACTAAGTCTATTATACAGGAGAAAGCTTGGGAAGAGAAAGCTTAAAAATACTTTTTAAGGTCCCAAGATTAACTGACTGTGATATGGGGGATCACTAGTATTTTGTGTGATAGAATGTGGTGGAGGGGGGAGGAAGAACTTATTGAAGTCTTAAGTGACAAACAAGATGAACCCAACCTGTTTGACAACTTAAAGTTTTGCTCGACACTGCGCATTTACATTTCTCTTGCACTGCATTCCTAAAAGAATAACCATATCCTCCCAACTTATATATAAAGAACAAAATTATCTTCACTTTTACCATACTTTAAAAGTGAAAAATACATCAAGTTAGCTTTGCATTAGCAACAACTACCTTAATACTTTGTGGGGCCACTTTTTACCAGAAATACAAACTGTACACATCTTGGCATGGACTGAAAGTGCTACAGGGTGTCCCTGGGGTACTAGTATCCATACATGGCACAATGTATCCAGTAATGTCCTGACATTGTTGGGCAGGCAATCATAGCATCAAATGTACTTTTCTAGTAAGTCAAAAATATGTTCAATGGGGTTGAGATTGGATGAGTTAAGCAGCCATGGGAAGCACAGAAAATTCAATATCATGTTCCTGAAGCTAGTTGACAACCTGCCCGGCATTGTGGCATGGCACAATGTCCTTTTAACAGATGCCAGAGTTGTCTGGATACACTGTCATCGTGAATGGGAGTACTTGGTTGGCAACAACAGAAAGGTAGACACCAAAGAACTGGAGCACTTAATGATACTAGCACCTGCATGTCTTGCCCTCATAATCATTCCAATTTTGAAGTCTGAAATATCAATTCCAACTCATTCTTCCTCACAGACACTCAAACTGATAGCAACGTGTGCAAACTACAATCTTATATCATCCATTCCCAAATTTGAGCCTTCACCAGAGACCAGTCCAGTTCTACACAAGAGGGCATTTCTATGCAAATGCCAACTTGGTGCATTTTGTTTTGTAAACAGAAAGGAACTGGAGCACATTATGCTCTAAGGAAGCATGTGCCACCAATGAAGACATGAAGGTTATTTTTAAGAATTTGACACTTACTTCCCCCCCCCCCACAAGCCAAAGTAAAAAAAAAAAAAAAAAAAAAATTCACACACTAAAATAACCTTTTTTTATTTAAAAAAAAAAATCATATTTTATATTGATCAGGGTGGGAAAAGGAAATGATGATTCTCTATCCCTGACAGACTCAAGAAAGTTCTTTCTTCTATACCATATCCCCCCCCCCACACACACAATTTTAGACAAAGAGTTAGAAAATTGGGCTGGCCTATCCAATAAACTATGGCTTATCCTAAAATAACTTACAAATAATCTAGTTATGGATTACTTTTTTTTTTTTTTTTTTATTTTAAACTTAACTATACAAGACAAATTCCTGTACTCAATTCTAATGTAATGAGATATACATTATGCAGGGAACAAAACAATTTTGTCATTACATGACTGTGAAATTTGTAATACATACAAAATTTCATTATCCATATACTGTATTATGGTTAATAAAATTTTAGGGATATGAAATTACATTATGCATGCAGAACCTATTTCCACGCATAGCAAGGTGTTTTTAATTATATCAAGTTTATAGGAACAGTTATACATACTAGAACAAGTAAAGAGTATAAATATATGTACAATTGTTAACTGATAAAGAAGTGTGGACAGTTTGAAAAAAATAATAATAATAAACACACACACACACACACACACACACACACACACACACACACACACACACAGAAGTTTTTAGTATGAATAAGGATTAGTTATGCGGGTTTTTTTTACCATTCAAACTCCCACAGCTATATTTTAAAAACTCAAGCAGCCACGGCTTTAACAGAGAGTGGTAATCAATGGGCACTGCTCATCGTGGACCAATGTTATTAGTGGAATCCCTCAGGGCTCAGTGTTGGGTCCATTATTATTTTCTGTATTTATAAATGATATTGATGATGGTATATCAAGCTTAATGTCCAAGTTTGCAGACGATACAAAGGTTGGCAGGGTTGTCAAGGACACTACTGACACTATGCTGCTGCAACAGGATCTGGAAAGGTTGAGCAGATGGGCTGAGAGGTGGCAAATGAAGTTTAACATTGACAAATGTAATGTACTACACATGGGAAACAGCAACCCCAGAGCAACATATCGACTCTGTGGTACTACACTGACAGTGGTAGAGAATGAAAGGGACTTGGGGGTGGTTGTGCAGGCAGATATGAAGTTCTCTGAGCAGTGCAGACGGGCTGCAAGAGTAGCTCATGGAGTATTGTCAATGATATACAGGAATTTTTCCAGCAGGGATAAGGAGGTGATTATTCCCTTGTATAAGGCAATGGTCAGGCCACACCTAGAGTACTGTATACAGGTCTGGAGGCCTCATTTCAAGAAGGATGTAGAGCTGCTGGAACGAATACAGAGAAGGGCAACAAGATTAGTGAATGGAACAAAGGGGTGCTCTTACGAAGAAAGGCTTAAGTTTTGCAAATTACAGTGTCTGGAGACTAGGCACCAGCGAGGTGATCTGATAGAGGTGTATAAAGCCTTGAATGGTTTGAGCATGCTCAATGCTGATGGGATTCTTCCTCTAGCTCAGAATAATCAATACCAGAAAAATCAATTTGAATTTATGCCCTGAGAGGGCATAAATTCAAATTGAGGAAAGACAGATGTAGGATAGACGTGCGGAAATTTGCCTTTAGCCAGCGGGTGGTTGGTTGGTGGAACAGACTTCCATCCCTTGTCGTGGAGGTTGATAGCCTAAATAAGGTTAAGGCTCAGCTGGACAGGTATTTTGAACGAACGTAGGGGTGAAGTGGGCTTTTTTTTTTTTTTTTTGGCTGATGCTGCATAAGCTTGCTTTCTTGCATCAAATGCCTCTACTAATGCTAATGTGCTACAAGTCACAAGCATTTTTCTTTAATTTGCTATGTAGAACTACCCTATATTTCAGGTTCCTCTATATTCAAAGGTATAAGAGGAAACCTTGTCTGGCCAATTTGAGTTGATACCACAATGCAGTCACATAGGAACGGGATGCAAAAAGTAATTTTGATATCATATACTTGGATTTCAGGTAATCCTTTTTGTATTGTTGCACATAAACTGCTGTACATAATGGAGCAGTGTGGCATTAAGTGCAAGTTACTGCTATGGATAAAAAGGATGGCTGAGTGGGAGAAAATCAAGAGTGATTATGAATGCACACTGCTCTGCATGGTCAGATGTTATTAGTGGAGGACCCCCCCCCCCAAGGTTCAGTGCACAGCCCTCTGTTGTTTTCTATATTTATTAATGATATCGACAAAGGCATATCAGGTTAATGCCCAAGTCTACATATGTAAAGGTTGGCAGAGTGTTTAATGGCAGGTTCTCCTAATTCTCTTTAGGACTAAGATAATAAACCTAACAATATAACTTCATTTTTAAAATTGACTTAGTAATCGCTATATAGTGCACAGAAACCACAGGTTTCCGCTGCACTGGCAAAAAACAAGCAGATAAGAAAATGCAAATTATATGCTTCCCTCCTCACACAGGTAACTATCTGGTTAACCTTTGAATTTATTCAAACTGCCAGCTTCAACTACTTGAAAGGGCAACTTGTTCCAGCAATCAACAACTCACTGACTAACAGAAAACTTTCAACAATCTAATCTAAACCTCAACCCCTATAATTTGGAATTATGACACCTAGTTCTAGAATTCTTTAGAACAGCAAAATTTCCACCTTCATTCATTTTACTAACCCCTCTCAGAGGGATTAATAAATCTCATCAAGTCACCTCTGAGGTGCCTGGTTGCCAAGCTCTGTAGCCCACATAATTGGAGTCTTTCCTCATACAGTCTTTCTTCTGCCGATCTCACCATTCGAGTTGCCAGTATTTGGACCCTTTCAAGAAGCTCAATGTAATTTTTTCAGGTGAGGTCTCCAAACTTGAACACGGGTATTCCAAATATGGATTACAATTGCCTTATACAGCGCAATTATGACCTGCCTATCTCTCTATAGGATAACATTTGATAAATCATCCATAGGACACTAGCTTTCCTGGCTGCCTCTTAACACTGTTCTGAAAAATTTATATCTGCCCATATTGTAACTCCCAGTTCCCTTTCCTCCTCCACTGTTTTTAATTCATCTCCACCAAATTTATAATTTATTTGTGGATTGCTATTCCCCAAGTGTAAGACCTTGCATTTAGCAGCATTAAAACATAGCTGCTACTTCTCTGACCATCTCTGAAGTCATCTTGAAGGAGCACTGCTTGACACCGATTAACGACTCTGCAAATCCTCACGTCATCTGAAAATTTTCAGATCTAAAACATAGCTGCTACTTCTGACCATCTCTGAAGTCTGTTCAAGTCATCTTGAAGGAGCACTGCTTGACACCGATTAATGACTCTGCAAATCCTCACGGCATCTGAAAATTTTCACATCATGCCTTCTATCCCTTCAAAGACATTTATGAAAATGAGGAGCAACAGTGATCCAAGAACCAATCCTTAATATACACCCCTCTTGACATTACATCAATCTGAAGAATATCCATTAATCACAAACCCTCTGCCTTCTGCCACCCAGCAAACCCATCTTAGAAACTTACCAGTAATCCCAACCTGTTCAAGCTTATACAGTAGCCTCTCATGAAGGACAGAGTCAAATGCTTTGCTAAAATTCAAATAAACTATGTTGAAATTGTTCCCTAAATCCAGCTCATTAGTAACTGTGTCAAAATAGACTACTAAGTTAGTTGAGCATGATTTACCCTCAATAAAGCCATGTTATGTGTCCTTCAGAATGCCATAGCTATATAAATGTTCTTGGCATGCATTCTTGATCATTGCCTCTAAGATTTTTCTTACCACTGAAGTCAGATTAACTGGTCTATAGTTATCAACTTCACTCTTACAACCGCTGTTATGTATTGGCAATACACTGGCACTTTTACAATGCAAGGAATCTTCCCCAAGTCCAAAGATGCCCTCATAATTAACTTCAAATGGTTCGCTACACTCCCTTGTGCTCTCCCTCAAAACTACAGAGTATATATCCCATCAACTCAGGGAGACTTACTCACCTTTATGCTCGAAAATTTTTCTAATAAACAATCATCTGAGACAAACAATCATATGAGAAAGCATTGGCTAATAGAGCAAAGAATGAGGCAATGAATTTTTCACTAATTTCATATGGCTCTGCCTATTCTCAGCATGAAGGATCTTTCATCAGTAAAGACTGATGAAAAGTATCTATTCAATTCATCCACAACATCAGCTGGGTTACCCTAGACTTTCCCCACACCCAACAACAAGAGTCCAATCTCATTATCTTTTTTCTTTGTTGTATTCACATACATGAAAAAGTCCCCATTCTTTGCTCTCTTAATCAACACTTTCTCATATGCAGCCTTGGCATCCCTGACCTTATTTGTGGTACAGGTCAACTTGTACCTGTTGTAGGATTCAGTACTTTTTCATCACTCTGTAACTGTCCCACATGCTATCTTTTTCTGCTCTATTTTACCAGCTAGCTCTGCAGTCATCCATTTTGGCATCCTCCTCCTGAAACATTTTCTTAAAGGTGTTTATACGTTCGTGGCTTCTGTGATTTTTGCGTTAAAAGTATTCCATAATTCAAATGTATTCATCATCCCTCAGCAATCCACTCAGTTCACAGATGCAATACAGTGACAAAATGTCAAAGTCTCCTCTTCTCAAGTTAAAACTTGTGCCTTTACCCACTGCAACATTTTTATTCATCTTCCAACTGATAATTGCATGATCACTCTCTGACAATGGTTCCTATACTTTAAGCTCTGTGATGTCATCTAATTTGTTAGTAATGATGAGGACAAGAATATTCTCACCTCTAGTACTTTCTCTGACATGCTGGTACAAATAAATATCATCCAGTTTATTTAAAAAAGTTTTTCTCCATGGTGGATTTCCCTCCAACTTATTCCAATCAATCTGGGGCAGATTAAAGTCACGCTTGCTTGCCCATTCCATATACATGTAAAGACTCATCATATTCTTCACAATCTTCTGGTCTGTATATTACTCCCACTCTCGTTGTTCCTTTGCTTCCAACTAACTCACACCACACAGATTCTATGCTGGCAGATGTAACTTTAGATTCATCAAAAGTTCTTTTTGCACTC